>NC_092828.1:19281057-19438132 GCF_039878825.1 Excalfactoria chinensis | reverse complement strand
TAATATCCATTTCCCCCCACCCCCCCAAACAACTAACACCAGCAAGCTGGTAAGAACGTGCAGAGACAAGTCTGAGGTACTTAACAACTTTTTTGCCTCAGTCTTCTCTGATAACTGCATGTCTCAGCCTTCAAATGTTAGGTTTGTTAGGAGGGACTGGGAAAGCAGTGTCCTTCCCACTCTAAGTGAAGATCAGGTTTGTGACCACCTGAGGATCCTGAATATCTACAAGTCCATGGATCCCAGTGATGTGCATTCCATAGTCCTTAGGGAAATGGCTGATATGGTCACCAAACCACTCTCAATGATATTTGAAAAGTTATGGCAATCAGTTGAAATTCCTGGTGACTGGAAAAAAGGCAGTGTCACACTGTTTTTAAGAAGCTTGAAAAGGACAGCTCTGGGAACTACCAACTTATCAGTCTCACCTCAGCCAGGAAAGATCATGGAGAAGATCTTCCTGGAAGCTATGTTAAAGCACACTTGAAGACAGGGAGTTGATATGGGAAAAACTGCATGGCTTCACCAAGGACAAATACTGTTTGACCAACCTTTTATGATGGTCTCACTACATCTACGGATGCCACTGGGAAAATCTTAAACCTGTTATATTAAGCCCAAAGAAAGATAATCAGATAATCCTTTCATTATTTTCTTTTTTTTTTTTTTAATTATGTTTTTTTAATTATTGAAATTGGAATATATCATATATAGCTATCAGTCAGTTCTTGTCTAATAGGCAACTTCTTTTAAGATTGGCATCTCTTTGGAAAAATTGTCTAAAAATGGCAGACAGTGAGTGGGGTGTTTAATCATAAAAACAGTAACAATAATTTGGATTTGCAGATTATTTCAAAGCTTTGCACATGCCACAAGTATATGCCCCAGGACAGTCTGGTACATATTGTGAGTCTGTAAAAAGGTAGATTGCAAGCATTCTGTGTGCCAGGGCACAAATGTGACAGGTACCCAGAAAAGAGCAACAACACTGAATATGCCAAACACTAGGTAGAACAATAGGCTTTTGCTATTGTTTGTTTGTTTCTATATATAAGCAAGTGACATTTAGCTATTGTCAGAGTTAGGATACTGGTAATATACATGATCTGTGGCCTAGTCCATTATTACTGTTTTTATAGTCTTCTATTCTTATGGCATTTCCAACAACAGATATTTTTTACATTGCCAGTGCTTAAGGTTTTATTCCCACAGCAACAAACTCTGCATCCAGCAGTGTAAGCCACAGAAACTCAAACCCCTCCAGTTTATTATCCCATAAATCCCCGGTGATTTTAGAGAGGATGTACACATTTGTTCATCTCCTATGTATTTCTCTCTTAAATTCTATAATACAGATATTCACTGATATACTAAATTAAAATACTAAAGTTGACAAATGTAAAAAGATTTTTAAAATATGAAAAAATATATAAAATAGTCATCTTTTTCAAAAGCACATTATGATCCTGCTCCTTTTTCATTTTACTTAATGATAATATTCTACAGACTTCAACAGGAGCAGGATCAAACCTCTCATCAGCAGTGGCATTTTGATGTATTACACCAATACATCACCCTATGCAGCTCCTTGATGATGTATTGCACTAGTGCTTTATCAAAGTGTCACTGCTCTGATGAAGGCATAGCACCTTCTGGCAATGCCCAGTAATGAAAACCGTTACATTATAACAGATGTTTATGTTATGTTATGTTACGTTATGTTACTCTATGCTATAAGGTGTTGTGCTGTGCTATGTTAAATTCTTAAACTAAGGAGAAAAGAAGAAGACTAAGTTCATGGATGAATGACAGAGACAAAGACTCCATGGTAGGACTACATTAACACAGTTAAGTTCACACAGGAATTAATGTTACTTAATTAAAACTTTAGTCCTGTATTCTATGTATGTATTTAGAATTGCATTCAGTATCTTTATTTTTGATTGGGCAAAATAAAATATAAAATGAGTATTTTTGCTTAAAAAATGCTTTCTAAGTCAGAGAATCCTTAATTTTGGCTAGAAAGGAAAAATTGCTCTCTCTCTAAATCACCATGTGATAGGTACTTCTAAAATGTTTGTTTAATAAGATGTCACATTTCTGGAAATTCAGGACAGAAATTTGCAACTATATGCAGAACCATCCCTGGAAGGAATAAAGCACTGGTTGACTGGAAGACAGAAGGGTGAATCTGTCATATCTAAATAAGTAATTTAGATCATGTCTATCTAAATAAATAATTTGATAAAGTCCTTAAGCCCTCCCCTCCTTTCTGAATGTAGTAAGATTTTTGTTGTGACTTTAATGATGTAACACCAGCATCAAGTGCTGCTTAACCTGATGTGGTGGAACTTCAGTATGAAGTGAAATCAAAGACAGCCAGATGCTATGCTGGAAGGACATTACTATATGGGTAGAGAATATGGCCATAAAGGTGCATTGGGTAGAGATGTTCATGTACCCATGATCCAGCTCACTGAAGTTCATAAAAATAACCATCAGGTTGATCAGGCCACTAGATTTAAAGTGGCTTTGATGGATGTGGACTGACAACACAAGAGTGAGTTATTTCTACCTTGGTGAGCCCATGACACGTCAGGCCATCAGAGAAGAGAGGTTACATATAAATGGACTTAAGACCAAGGAGTGGACTTAACCATGGATACTATTGTGCAAGTTATTCATGAATGTGAAATATGCACTGCTGTTAAACAAGCCACGGGAATGAAATGCCCTCTGCTACTGTCTGTCATATGGCAACAGAATGTAGTGGAATATTGGTGGGAATGTTCAGCCTCTACTGCCATACCACCAACATACACCACTGGATTTGTGGGCTAACATAATAAAATAGGAGGCATTACTTTCAGAGCAGCCCTTGTATTCATGCCAAATATCTCCAAATTTCATGAGACCATAAAACTTCAGAGAATTAACCAGTGCATTTCAGTGATGTATAAATAATATTTTGATCTGTTAGAAGAAGCATATTTGGGAGTTGTGAGTGAACATATCCTGCAGTTTCCAAGTATATTCCATTAAATCTATGCTACATTTACAAATAGCAGAAAATGATTAAAAAAGATAAGTGTCATCTGCTTAAATGTGTGTTACCAAAGTGCACTGTAATTTCTTACAGAAAATCAATTCTTCTTTCTCCTAAAAAGCATGCAATAAATAACATTGCCAGCAATTGAAACATTTATTAATTTCTACTTGCCATTAGTACTGAATAATACTGCAAAACCAATATATTTCATTGCTGTAATTATTTGTTTCTCCTTTTGCCATATATCCATTGCACTAGTTTATGTTAGTTATTTTTCATTTAATAAGTATCCATTGACAGCCTGAAGGAAGACATGCCTGTATTACCATAGTTACTATAGCTGTAACCCTAGTTTCTTCAGTATCGTATAGTAATAATTGATTGGGGTTTAGTGTCTATAAACTATACTCTATATGTTAATAAAAACTGATCTCAGTTTTACACTGAGTAACAGGAAAAGTGAGTTTGACTGTTTTTCTTCTCTTTTCCTCAAACTTTCCATTTTCTCTTTTCATTCTCTGACCGGTAAGAAGCTTCCCATTTCTGCAGAATGTTGTATGTTCTGTTTGACTGTTAGCCTTTCATTACCACTAGAAAGAAATTAAGAAGACATCTTGTTGATTTTACACTTCTCATTGTCTATATCATTTTTCTTTGTATGGTAAACCTGAGGATAAAATGACATGATATAATGTCTTCCTCTTATCAGTGTCTTTCAATTTACCACTTAGATTGCTTTTTAAATGTCACTTTTACAGTGAATGTTTTGTCTTAGAAGAAAAAATATGAGTTCAATGACCTGTAATGTAGATAATAATCTAGATAAAACTGTTAGGTTTTGAATGCTTAAGGATTAGATTTGACAAGTTTGTTTTCAGGATTTTTCAAAGACTGCATTAATTGATCTGGTCTGATGAAGTATAGTCATAAATTAAATGAAGTAAGACTTTTCTGACAGATAAAATGACAAATATGTATGAATAAGAATTTGAAGTGGGTGTAAATATTTTTCATTTCATGGGATTAAATTCCTACAAAGGACGAGACTCTTGTGATAAGTACTTTGGAATATCACATAGGTTATGTTTGGAAGACACTTGGAAATCTCCTAAGAGACTGCAACTATTAAATCTTTAATACTTTATGTAATAACTTTAAATAAAACAATATGAGACCAAAATGTGACTAAAGTACCCCAGGAGAGATGGCATAGAACATGGCCAGACAAATGTACTGACCAGACACCTCTTCACACATGACTTTTATTTCCTTATCCCTCCTTTTCCCCATTCCTGTTCCTCCCCAAATCACTCTGCTAACTCCTTTTTACCACCTTTGGTTCTTCCAATAAACATCCCATAAGATGAGCAATCCCATGATAGTTCTCTCCTGCATCCTTTAATGAGTCCCATCACCCTGGGTATTGACACCCTGTGTTTCTAGGGAGATATGGATAATTGCTCCCTTGGTGCATCTGACTGCTGTCACCCACTATGACACCCTTTGAATGTCTGGGATAGGGCTTGTGTCTCACCTGGGGTAACTGGGTCTCTCCTACCTGACTTTGTCCCTTTTCACTCTTTTGTGCTAATGGAGGTGAACATTTCACAAACTGAATACGTTCCTGTGATGGGCCTTGGATTAGTCAGGTCTGGGGGTTATTTAGATATTCTCACTTCCATTATTCTTCTGTGCTAATCAGTGTTTGTGGAGACATGCTTTTTATCACAAAGCCCTGTGATTATCAGGTAGGTCCACAGGGACAGGGATGGGCCAAAATCAAGCCAGAACACCAGGCTGCAGGTTGAGGTCTGTAATAGGACCATTGAGTTCTAGTTCAGGCTGTGATGTGTCTGAAGAGAGGCAGAGCACAGGCAGAGTGGAACCATAGGTAGGGATTGGAGAAGGCTTGCATGAGGCTGGTCAGGGGCATCAAGGCATTGGTAAACTCAATCTTGGTATTTCCCAAGTGTAAGTAGCAATAGTTTAAAAATTTTTCTGAATATTTGTGTGTCAAAAATATAGTGGTCAGTGCTATAGCTCAGAAAATCTGTGAGAAATTTTGGCAGTACATAAATATAACATATTGGGGCTCAAATAAACCTGAATGCATTACGCTATTTATTCTGAAGTAATGAAAATGTTATTTTCTTGTTGTTTTATGCTTTTGGATGACTGGCATCACAATTAGATTATCAAATAAATATGTAAGCTGAGTTCTTGACTGAAAGAGGCATTTTAAGATTAAAGCTTTTGCAGTACTGCGTTATGTCAAACTGTGATAAATCACTTCAAAGTTTTAATTGAGTAGCTTGTACTCCTGCTTCTAAAGCTGTAGGCAGAAGCTTGAGTAACAAGATATAGCAATGCCTTATTCATCTGGGAGGGGGAATTACAAACTAATGATTGGCATCCTTAGGAGGTTTGTTTGGTTTGGTTTGGTTTGGTTTTGCATTATAGTTCTGCTCTTTAGGCTGTTATCCCCACTAAAGTGTTGATTGGTACTACCATAGCTGTGACATAGCTCTGTCAAAAGCAAACTCACATTAGCAGTTTATGTTTTCTTGTAGGAAGGAGGTATAAGTGTACAACTTATGAAGATCCCTTCTGTCATTTTGCATCTCTATTTCCTTTTAAGACAATCTCATACTAATGTTCAGTCATCTGTAAAGAGACACCCCATTGTTTTCAGCTATCCAAGGGTGAGAATTGATTTATACAGATGTTCTTGATAAAGAGAAAATTTTTCCTGCAAGCATTTTCTCTACAAGTGTAAGCTATAATGGATTGACAGTGATGTCCCTTTCCCCACTGAGCTGATAGGTATTTGCATGTGTTCAGTCATTCTACTTTTCACTTGGAAAAAAAAAAAAAAAAAAAAAAAAAAAGTTTGACAAAGTATTTTGAGTTGTCTCTGTCAAAATATGAAGGTAGTTGTATAATATCCCAGTAGAGAGAAAGCAAATTGATATTTTTGATATATAAAAACATCTCATAACTTGGATTTTGTATTTATATGCTGACAAACAGTACTTAAGTGTATTTGTGCACACACATAAATTGTCTTCCTAATTAGGGTCCTATAAGGTTAATATCAAAATAACAATAATCACTAGAAATTACCTTAAAATGCCTTTTTACTTATTGTAGTTTCAAAGAATTTATAACCCTTTGTATTTATGTTGCTAATCTGAATAATGCATATAACAGTTTTTCTCTGAATTAATTTCAGTGTGAATTAGAACTGGATCTTCAGGAGAAGTACATAGTCTTTATTCTCATTTCATCTCTTCAAAATATAGTAATTTGGATAGTTAAAGTTAATTCACAATAAGTTTCTACAAGATAACAAAGCTACTCACATAAAAAGACTTTATTACTTAAAACTCTGTTCCCTCTGCATTACTTTTATATTGCTACTTAAAAAAAAAAAAAAAAGAAAAAGAAAAAAAAAAACTGGCAAAACTTCAAAGGCAAATTTATTTATATTTATTTATTTATATATACCTCTTCTACTTAGTATGAAATTAAAAAAAAAACAAACAACAAAAAACAAATCAACGAAACACTACATTTATGTATGATATATATATTTATCGATAATTAACTTATGAAACTGTCATTTAAAATCGTCCATGGGGAGCATACTAACTTAAAATTAAAATAATAATAATAATAAAAAAAAAAAGCTTCTGAGATTATTCAAAAAAGATTAATAGAAATAGCTCAGCTCAACCTGACCTCATCCAAACAGGTTTTCTGTAATCAGCTCTTTTCACTATTAAATTTCCATTTATATTTCCAGTTACTCAGAACCTGATGGCAAACCAAGTTCAGCTATGATTTGTAAATACTCATAATTTATAAATCACTCTGTGATTAGCACACTGAAGTAAACGTTTGCAAAATCTAACTCAAATTTTAGGGAACAAAATATCAGTATGTCTCAGTTGTAGCATGTCAATCAAGGCAGAATTGTCAACAGAATCCTAAATATCAAATTTTATGAGACATCAGAAATATATAAACCAAATATAGATGCAGATATATGTGTGTGTGTGTGTGTGTGTATGTGTACCTCTGAGACTACTGTGTTGGAATTAAAAGAGTACCAATATTGTGTTTTGACACTTTTCTAAGTATCATTTCTTTCCAGCATTTCAGATGTGGAAATCTTTCTTTGTTCTTATTTTTTCTCAAATTCTTACTGTACTTTAAATGTAGGAATGCACCGGTCAGATACATCTCATGAGACTTTTTTTCCCCTGGCAACATTTCTTTGTGTGAAGAAAAATAAATAAATAAATAAATAAATAACCCACACTGTAACTGATAATAGAAATTCTCTCATTCCATTACAATGTAATAGTTTCTTACAGAACCAAGAAAAGGTCTAACTAAAACAGGGGGATTCATAGCATGATTTTTATTTGTATCATGTAAGACATCAACTAAAAATGAATTTTGGGCCCTAAAAGCTACATTGATTATTATTATTTTTTATTATGTTTTGCTCATTTTATTTGTTCTGCAATGTTTTTTTCCTTCCCCACTCCTTTTTCCCCTAAGAAATCGGCAGTGTCAGCCTTTTCTATCAGTTATATTTCCATAGCTTCTCTGAACGTTAACCAGTCTGTAAATTTCTGTACCAACTCATAATGAATAAGATGACTGCAGTATGATGAATTACTTACCAGAGTTTGGCTAGTTCAGAATTCATAAACAAGTAGTAAAAGAAAGGTGATCACTAATTTATCTTATTATGTAGACAAAAGTTTGATAAATAAGCAACTAATTAATGAAATACCTGTTACTTTTTGAAAATGTCAATAACAGTCATAATTCAGGAGGTAGATGTCTGTCATGGCTGTTACTGGAGTGAGAAAAACAAGCAAGCAAGTAAATAAACACTCCAAAATGTATATAGATTTAAAAACTTATTGTCTAATACATGGTTGAGTGAATGAGATGAAATAAATAAATAAATAAATAAAAATTTTAAAGAATAATCAATGTTTAAGATAGTGTGCTCAGAATGTTTATTTTCATCCTCCAAGTAGGATTTTTCTTCCAGGACAGGGAGGATCAATTAAGAAAAAAATGGATATTCAGATTCCTTTCCTCAGGTTTTCTTTACAAAATAATCATTTTAATGGAAGGAGAAAGAATGCATTCGGTAATATCACTACCATAGCTGTATTCTACTCTCATTCTACTCACATAGCATTGTACTTCACAGTGTTTATCACTTTTTCTTTTCTTTGTTCATTAAATCTTTCCAAAGCATTCATCTCTGTATGCACTAGTATAGTTTGTGCCTTGTGCAGTAGAATGAATTTCCAGATATAGACCTTGGTCTTTTGTATATTTTTATCACAACCTATCCATCTTATCTACATTTCCTGTTTTTTAGAACTAATTTATCATGCACCATATTAAGAGAAGGGAGACAACATTTATGTTCTGACCACAAGGATGTATTGTCAGTTTATTTTTAGAGGTTTAGTTAAACTTTTGCCTAAAATTAATTACAAAGTTAGTGGTAGGTGGCATGTGATGAATGGGTTAAAACTCATCAGAATTCCTTAATACAAAGTGAATAGTTAATATTATCACAAAACACACACACAAAAGAAAGCTGGAGAAACAGGAAAGAAAGTATGGGGCATCATGTAAAGTAGTTTAATGTCTATCAGTGTTGTGGGAGTTGCTTCCTCTCTTCTATTTCAGCAGTAGTGAGGTAACATATTCCACGGATTCTAGTTCTGGGCTCCCCATGAAAAGAAAGATGTGAGCATACTGGAAAGAGTCCAGTGAAGAGCTATAACGATGATGAAGGGACTAGAGCAGCTCTGCTGAGAGTAAAGTGGACAGAAACTTGAAATGCAGAAGGTTCCCTCTGAATATCAGGAAACACTTTAACCTCTAGATGACTGAGTACAGGTTGCCTAGAGAAGTTATGGAGTTCCTCTCACTAAAGCGAAGTGTTTTCTCAGCCATCTGGACATCATTTTGTTATTTTTGGCTCTGGTTGGCCATGATTGAGCAGGAGGGTTGGGATAAATGACATTTAGACATATTTTCCAACCTCAAACATTCCTTGATTCTGTTAAATAAATGAAACAATGTGGAATCTAAGGAATTTTCTTGCCTCATTATTCATTTCTCTGTCTTTTGTGTTTATACAAATGTTCTCATGGTAGTCATTCATGATACCACAAATAAAGGTTTACATCTTCAGTAGGAAATATAGCGTGGATCAACTGGAGAAATAAAAATCGTAATTTGATACAAATATGATTAGTATACTGGAAAATATAGGAAGGAAAAATTAAAAAATAAGCATGTTGTTTTTAATTTCATAGTCTCAGAGGCTTTGCTTTGGTTTGGCTTATAAATGCCTGATTTCAGTCTTTGCAGAGTAACTTTAATTACAAAGATGTGACTATCTGTTTGTTATAATTATGTTCAAAATTGTGGTCTGTATACATATAAGCTATATGTTAGCTGTATATAAGCTTTTTGCTAACTGAAATAGTCTCATATATTTTTGTTTATGTGCTGTTGCTTAATGAGTTAAAATGTCTGGTATCCTGAGGTTCTATTGTCATCTTGTCATCTCTCAAAATTCACCTCTTTGTTGAAAAGATTGATTAGTAAGTACTTTAAGTGTCTCATAACATTTCAGTGGATCCACTGGGGACTGAAATGCTTAATTATCTTCAGAGGAATATTATTATGATGGAAATAATTCAGTGAATGTGTTTCTATTCAAATTATGTTTAAAACATGAAGGTCATTGTATTATGTTAACTTAATTTGAAGGTCCAATTGTAGATGTGTATAACCCCAGTTCCGCTAGGCACTACAAGTTACATAGATATGATAAACTCCCAAAGCTTACTATTTTATGGACTAGATAGTTAAACATTTTTTGAAAAAAAAAAAACAAAAAAACTTGATTGTTTCACACTTGTAATCATGTTGTTTTGAGTTAGTTCCTAATCCAGTATCATTAAAAAAAAAAAAAAAAAAAAAAAAAAAGAGAGAGAAAGAACTGCTTTGAGATTGTTCTGTAATGTTGGAATTAACTAAATTTTACAAAGTTAACTCACTGTTTTGTATATTCACTGTTTGTGAGACTAGGTACTAATCTATTTCACAAAGCATAATAATCTGGATATCAAAACTAAAAGCCTTGATGTCAAGAACCAGTGAAACCAGTGGACTCTTATCCTTATACACTACTTAGATGCTACTTTTTCTTTTCCTGACATGTGTAAGATTTGAAGGAGAATTGATAGGTTGTGAAATCTCCATTGGTGGTGACATCTCTATAACTACATGAAAGGAGGTTGTAGTGGCCCGAGGGTCAGCCTCTTCTCTTGTGTAACTAGTGATAGGACTAGATGGAATGGCCTCAAGTTGCTCCAATGGAGATTCAGACTGGATTTTAGGAAATGCTACTTTTCTGAAAGAGCAGTTAAGGCACTCGAATGGGCTGTCCAGGGAAGTCACTGACATTGTCTTGAGGGACAAGTTTTAGTGAGAACTATTGGTGATAGGCAGATGGTTGGACTGGATGATCTTGTAGGTCTTATCCAACTTTGGTGATTTTATTATTCTATGATTCTCTGGCATTTACCATTTATTTTTCTATTCTTTTCTGTACTGATCTACATTAAATCAAGGAAGGATATTTAATATATATATATATTTATATATTTACAATATGAAAGAGATCAGTGTCCTTCCATTAAAACTCTCTTTGAAGAGAAATATTTGTGAGGTAGCCGTACCTCTAAAAAGTGAGGCACAATGTCCATCATTCCTACAAAGTTATTGTGTTGGTTCTCCACTCATTCTCCCTGCTCATTTGGGTCAGGGATGAATAGCTATTCAGAATTTTCAAAAAGACTTGAAAATTCATGTAAAGTTATTTTTAATAAATACCTAAACTATAAAGAGAAATAAAAGTAATGATTGTTTCATATTATGTTAACTCTGAAGTTAAACTCTTATATTTAATATAGATCTAAATAATATTGTGATCTGTTGGTTTTTTTGTTGTTGTTGCTGTTTTGTTTTGTTTTGTTTTTGTGTTTTTTTTTTTTTAAATAACACAAAAGTTCTAATAACACTTTAAGTGAACTCTAATTTAATGCAATTTTAGCTGTATTCAGCTTTGCTGCTACATCTTGATTAAAATTATTGTTGGTCTAAGTATAATCACAAGTTGATTTTTTTTCCTTCTCTGATTCTTTAGTGCTAAGGATCAGTTGCATTATTCTAATCAGCTTACACTTTAGATACACATCACCAGTTAGTGTCCTACTTCCCTAGATTTTATTTACAAGTCAATTATTCAGAGTGGAAAAATGCAAAGAAATTTTCCAAGTTCTGTGAAAAATCAGAACATTACAATACAGTAAATGAAAGGCTATTATGTCTCAGATTGGTCTGTACACTTAGATTCCCAAAAGAAATTGGTTGCTGAATTGATTATAATTTCTATGGAATTGACTGTACATGCATGTTAAGCAATTTTCCACAAAATTACACAAAATTGGAACATCACCATAGCAATCTTACATTGAACACAATTGTAACAAAATATTTCAACCTTAAATAGAAACATGTTTGATATGTATAATGTTTTGTAAAATCCAATCTTATTGAAATGATTTTTATAAACAGTACAAATGTTTATGCTAAACATTTTGCAGTTTGCAAGGAATGTAAAAAGATTTCCAAGTTCAAGTGAATGTTTATTGAAAATACTTAGAGATAATGTGTTTGAGGGCAGTAGCAAAGATTAGGTGATTTTACTCTTATTCTCCTCCAGAAACGTGGTACTTTTCTCCAGATTTCTAAAGAACCTCTTGAGTGGTGCATGCAGATGCAAAGTCTCAGGCTTTCATGACGAGCTGCAAGATCTTAGCAACATGCTTTATGTAAAACTTCAGAAAATGCTCATTCATCTCCCATGATCTAGCATACTTTTTGAAGTTATTATTATGCTTCTTTCCATTAAAAAATAAAATAAAAAATAATAATAAATCTTAAATTTAATTTAATTTTAAATTTCAAAAGATTGAAAGAGACTTCTGGAGATCATCTAGTCCTGACCTCCTGCTAGAGCAGATTCCCTACAGTAGGTCACACAGGAATGTGTCCAGATGGGTTTTGAATATCTTCAGAGATGGAGATTTCACAACCTCTCTGAGCAGCCTGTTGCAGTGCTTTCTCTCTCACACATTAAAGAAGTTGTTTGTGTTTGTATGGAACTTCCTGTGTTGAGTTTCTGTCCATTGCCCCTTGTTGTGTTACTGCACATCACTGAAAATAACCCATCCCCATCGACCTTTTTACTGGATGTTTATAATCATTCCAAACTGAACATTCCTGAGTCAGTCAACTTTTCCTCCTAAGGGAGATGCCTCAGGCCCTTCATCATCTTTGTGACCCTACAATCTTGTTTGTTTGTTTCCTTTTTATTTTTAAATGAACTGTACACTAGTTATGTTTCAAATTTTAGTCCTACTTGAGGAAATCAAACTCAAGTTGTCTGCATACCTAAAGGCTCCACTGTTCCTTTCCTAAGATTCTTTTTAATGTTGCCTATTCAGTTATGAAACAATTTAGAAAACTTTTTTTTTTTTTTTTTTTTTTTTTTAACCTTTTGCAAAGCTCACATCGTCCAGATTATGCACATGTGTAAGTCTTCTTATTTCTAGTGTATTTCATTTCAGCTATACTGATTTATGTCAGCTGGAGACTTGAAGAGTTTGGCATTCCTACATTCTTCTTGATTAGGAAATAACATCTAAACTTCTCTTCATTTTCTACAGTAGTATGAATGACATGCTGTACTTTCATGAATACATGAATATATTTTTGACCTGTAGATTTAATTTCTTTATAAATCCCTCAAAATTAAAAATATGTTCAGTAATGCAACTACTTATGTCTTTGAAAAGGATTTTCTACTTTAAATGAATGAGATAAAACTCAAGAAAGTGAATAAGAAGCTCTGATCTGATCTCTTTGCTCTCAGAATAATTCTAGGTCTGTTATGCACAGTGGGAGAAAAAGTGCAAGAGAATAGGCTTTTTTTTTTTTTTAACTTTTTTAATTGTAAAAAAGATTTATGATTGGAAAACTAAATGTTCTACCACTAACAGAATTTCTGAAAGACCTTAAGAGAAATAAAAGTAATTTCAAATGAGTATGCCTCTGTCTGTTGTGTGTTCAAGGAGATTTTTCATAATTTTATGTGCACTGTTGGTTATAATGACCTTTATTCTTTCTCAGACTGCCTGGTAACTTAGGACATAGCTAATCCCATTTCTCATTTTTAGAGAACCAAGGTAGCTTGCAAAATCACTGTTATTCTCAGATACAAGTAAACTAGTTCTGTCCTCTTTCTGAATATGATTGGGACCACTAATACAGCTGATTAAATCAAATATCTTACCAGCCAGCAATTTAATTCTTAATCTCCTCATTAATCTTCTCATTTTCTGATTCCAGGCCATATTTGGGGGCAAGTAGTCTCTATAGTTTGGCTACAACCAGTTTGAAGATTGAAGAGTGTATAAGCTCTAAGGACTCATTTGTGAGCCAACTTTATTTTCCACTTAATGAGTTACATAAGAGGAACATATCAGTTGTTCCTGCCAGTCTGGCTTGATTCAATATATTCAACTAGAATGATTTTTTTCTCCCCTTGTATGCTGTCTTCAACACCTTCAATTCCCAATTTATATATTTACTCTTTTTTTGTTGTTTGTTTGTTTGTTTTGTTTTTCTCTGAACCTGCCTAAACTTTGTCCCTGACTTGGTCAAAAGTGCAGAGCCACTCACTTCTGCTCCCCTGCTTTGATCACCCCTCAAAAGATGCTCTGCTTATACTATTCATGAAGTTTTTATGCTCATTGATTTGGGGGATAAATACTACAGACCTCACCAGGATGGATGGGGAATATAAACACTTATTCCAATGTTCTGATTAGAATAAGAATGGTGATTTAGATCTGGATGCCAATTAGTAGACAGAGGAATTAAAATTAATAAATAAATGAATATGAGGTCTGTGAAGTTTCTTTGTTGCATTTAATAGTAACATCTGTTCTGTCAGCCCAGGCTTATCTTGATTAACTTATATATTTTTCATGTTTTTATGATTTTTGGTTACTGATATTCCATATCATAACTTCATGTAGTGTGCTCGAAGTTAAAGTGTTAATGCTCCAGTTCCAGGCTCTGTCCGGAAGAGAAGAAGAGCTACATTCCTCAGGGGGTTTTGTGGTCAGAGAGGAGGTATATCTCCTGGCAAGGTCACCTGATCGGACTCTTCTCTTTGTTGTTCTTCTCCTTCGCCTCTCCTTGCTGCTGCCTGTCCTGACTGCACACATCATTTCAATATTACTATCATTACTATTACCTACAGCTTTCAGTTACTCTCTCATTATATGATTTATTAGCTTCAATTCTAATTATATTGTATTATAGTGTATTATCTTGCATTCTGATACCATATTTAGTAAATTAGTTTGTTTCTCCTCAGATTGTTGCCACTGTTTTTAATTATTTTGGGGTCCCCTGTTTCCCTTTTCCAGAGGTGCGGATTTTGCAAAATCCCTCTGCCCCATTCATCACAGAACTGGGCCAAACCAGACCGTAAACTGTTGACAATATTTCAAGAATATGAAGGTCTTTGAGTGTCCAGAAATCTGATGAAAGTCTGTATCTACTAGACATCCATCAGTATGCAAAACAAGAATATGAAATGTGTGGTAAATGCTACAGTGGAATGTTAGAATGTATACATCAGCAAAGTATTGACAGTGTGAAGATTTTTTTATGTGCTTGAAAAGTTACCTAAGTATCCAGGTCAGTGAGAGGTAACTGCAATTTTCCTGGATATCTGAAGTATAACTAGAATCCTTTTGTGATGACAACCTAGAAAATGTAGACATTTTCAGAAAATAGAAAAGTGTAGAAATTAAGAACGAGTTGAACACTGTTTACAAAAGACTATCTTAATATGGGCAGTGGCTATGTGTGACCTGCATTCCAATTTGCCTTCTGGAAATGAGGAGATTGCATGGCATTCACTGAAAAATTAATTTTAAAACTGAGATTGGAAATGCAGTTCAACATATGGACTCAAGGAAAACAGAAATGTTAAAAGCCTTATCTGTTGAGCTAACAGGTGTTATGTATATGTAAGGGGCTAAAGGGGATTTGAATGTGATTTTACCTTTCTAGAATATAGCAGTATAGTATTCTTAGAAGATTTCTTCTATGACACCCTCCTTTTTCCGTGTCTTATAGTTTTGGTGAACTTATGGAACTTAATTTCTGTAGGTCTTAATAGTTGTACAAACTATAGTGATTTGTTTTGCTAACAAAGGCACAACAAGAATGAACAGTTTCTATTTGCCTGATTTCCTTACAGAGGAGCATATATCCACCAGATAAACTTTACATCTTCATAAGATTTTTCACCTCAAGATGATTATTATATAGTGAATTGGAAAGGTTCTGAAAGACTTCATTTTCAGCTAAATAGAAAAGTAGTGAGGTTTCAGAAGGAAAAACTGTTACAGTTTTACTTCTCGTGCATAGAGAAATAACACTGCATTTTTTCAGTCTGGCATCTGCAGAACAGAAAGCTGGAAAGTTCACAGAGAAACAATTTTCTCGAAATCTCTGCCTCCTTTCTGAACAGGATATATCAGGCCATCAGTAGTACATTACTTTCAATACTACTTTCCCTGTTCTTGTAGTAGTTCACTTTTATCTGGAAGGTACAATGTGCAGATGTTGCACCTATTTCTAATGCATTTATCAACTTTCAGAATATTTCTTTCAAGAACTGGAAATATAACAGTGGTATTTTGTGATTTGAAACACTTCTGTACAAACTCGTGAATTCTTCATGTTCACAGATGTTTCCTCCAACCCCTCAATTCCTTCTTCTGTGAAAGCTCTTCTTTCTCTCCTGTTGAAGATCCTTTGATTTTGTGTGACTGCTCAACATCTGCAAAGGCAAATCAGCTACCACAGTGCTTCCTTAAACAGATAGCTAAAAATCATCTAAACCCTAGTAACTGTCTTGCTTGAATGCACCTCTTACATATATCTCAATTTCCTTTCTCTCTCTCCCTCCATGAATACTCTGTGAAAGGTCTGCCTGAAAACTCGATTTGATTGAAGATGTCTGCTGTAAGGGATGGGCTAATCCGCTCTTTCACAATTTGCTCACTCTTGTCCCTACTTAATAGGGCCCTACCAGATCTAGAGCAAGTTTCTGTGGTTTTGTCATGAATAACTTCAAACTTTTCTCACATTCAGTTCCTCTCTTTCATTGTCTTTATATGGACCAGAATGTTAAATAAGGGTGAGTGGCGTGTCATAATTAATGTGCAGGTGGCACTCATAGGAAGTTGGCTAGCAGGAGCATGTAAGGTAACTGCAGAACAGTAGGAAAAAATAAAGAGGAATATAATAGCAATTCATGTGCTTATATGAATATTACAACATTGTAGATATAAATTGCCTTGCAGGTATGACCTAGAAGTTTTTTCCTTAGGTAATACTAATTTTAAAATACTAATTGATAACATTACTTACTCAAGTATATCTAATTATATTCTCTTTTCTCTGTTATTTCTTCAGGAGCAAGATGTTCCTTAACCTCATTATAAGGTTGAGTTATAGTTTATTATTTTAAGAATGCAGGTAATAACAAGTAAATACTCAGAAATATTTCATGCAATAATGTTTAGAAATAGACAAGCACATAAAGACAGAGGAGTTATTAATCTCTTCCCTTAACTCAGAATTCTTGAATTGGCAAGTGAAACAGTATGTCAGGAAATATTTTTTTTATACCTGATGTAAGATCTTCTAGTCCAGTCTTGGTTCCACTTCATTGACATCACTACTCATTTATGGTGTTTAGTTACATGTAATTTATTAGGCATAAACATCCAGATAGTAAGTGTGATCACTACAAGTACCTCATTGCACTAGATAACATTAAAAAACTTTAAACTTCAATGTTAAAACCAGCAACTACATAATGTCTGAGAAAGTTCTTGCTTTTCAATGTCTCTAATTATTTACATAGTTATAAACCTAGGAAGCTGAACTTAAAAGCTGAAAATCATTGACTATCAATTCAAAGAGTATCTGAACTCATGAGTTTAGAAATCTGAACCTGATTTTAAATATGCTTTAGCAAGGTCTTAAAACTTTATCTGTTTCCATTTTATTATTATTTTTTTTCTTTTTTTCCTAGAAAACATTCCAAATCCACAAATCCTTCTGAATCCTTATATCCTTAGTATATCCAGTTCTGAACCACTCTGTTCAAGAGAGATGCTGAAAAACTGGACAGTGTTTTGAAAGACAACAGATATGACTGGAGATGTAGAGAAAATGATGTAAGAAGAAACACAGAAAGAATTTTGGCTACCAAACCTACACAACAGAAGTGTGGGGGATCCACAGTTCTACAGGTTTCAAATCCAGGTGACTGTCAACCATTTGATTTTTTTTTTTTTTTCTCCAATTCCTGCTATTCTATTTATCAGGCATAAACATGTGCATTAAACACAGTAGTGTCAAGTTTTGCAATAATAATAATAATAATAGCTCAAATTGTCTTTAAATATTATTTTACTTTACCTTTATAGTTTTTAAGAGGTATTTGTCTAGGGCAATTTTCCTGTTTTCATTTCTGATACATGGATGGCCAGTTCTAAGTAATGAAAAACACTTCTATTCAGTCTTTGTCTGAATTTCACTTCCAGTTCTTAAAAGAGTTTACTTGCTGACATTTTAGGTTTAAAAACCCAACGACCTTGGTGAATGAATTCAGAGGTAACTTGTTTTCTGACAGCACGTGTGAGCATGTATGCATATTTGAGTATAATCTAAAATCAATTTTTCTGTAATTTCTTCAGAAAAGAAAGCATAATATCTATTTATTTTATATATAGCATGCTAATCAGCAGGATCTACAAGGCTCCACTTCTCCCAAATTACCTCCAGAAAACTGACAGTTAATATTTGTCATTTGGCTAAAATTATATATTGTAGTATAACTGAAAACCATTTTTAAACATTTTCTAGACTGCTGAATATTTACAGCATCAATCAACATGCATTTTAGACATGCAAATTCAAATGCAAAAAAAGAAAGAAATTATATGAAAAATAAAACAGAAGTACTGCTGGAATATTTTCAATAGCTTCTAAATTGTTCATCAATGTTAAAAATGTTTTTTGTTTTGAAATGAAACAGTTCATCAGTTCATTTCCCAGTAAAAAGTAGTGACTTTATTTTTCTTTCTTTTCTTTTTTTTTTTTTTTTTTTTTTCAGAAATCGATGTTCAGCCAACATTATGCCTTTTATAACCTTTCCAAAATATGAATATGCTTATTAATTCACAAGACATAGATCTTGAACTACCCTCCTAAACATCAAGACTTTCACTGAAGGCCAATTCATAGCAGCTTATTCCAAAGAGACAAGATTTGACTTTCAGATTTTCATGTGGTCTTTTAGTTTTTATTGATGCTTATGCTGTATTTAGCTTATCCCATCTGCTTCCAATTACTGTATATGTTTTGTTACTGTTTTTATTTTGGTGTGGTTCTTTGTTTTCTATAGGCCTGTCCTTTAAGATGAGGAAGAGTGTATTCCCCTGAAATTAAACACATTCCAAGACAGAGCAGGAAAACTAACTGCATAATTATTTCCAGCATGTTAATATGGATTAATTCTCAGGTGTTTTTGTCTGTGTACTAAATTAAACTCTTGACACACTGCATTAAAAGGCTTACTGTGTGAAAGAACTTTTAACTAAGTTATCAATATCTGATCCAGACTGTGCTTAGGAGGATAAAATAGTTGTCAGTTACCTCGATAGAAAGTAACACACAGGTAAATCACATTCAGAAGTTTTATGCTCTTTTTATTTTTTTTACAGCACAGTAGTCATATTAGCAAATGTGGTTGGCTTTTTTTATTTGTTTGTTTAATCATTTGTATTTTGCCTTTAAACTATATTAAAAAACAAACAAATAAACAAAAAAACAAACAAATAAAAAAAACCTATGAGCTTACTGGAGCTATGAGAAAAGACTTTTAATCAAGATGAGTTGAAGACATATGGAAGAAAGGGCTAAGTAGGCCATAAATACATGAAGTTGTTTCTTTAATAATGTAATTTGTTACACTGGAGTCCCATATTGTCTGTTTACTCAAGCAGGTGGATTTGTTGAAGAAGTGCTGATGATGCAATGTGCTGACCCACATATCAGTTCCCAACAGACTGTACCAGCTGGCATAGTTTGTGCTTATAGTTCAAAGAATGCCAACAATTTTCCCTTTCTATTACCTCCTGTGGATGAAATAGAAGATAATATAAATATTGTCAAGTCATCCTCCAAGAAAATGTCTTCAAGGAAGTCTACACTTAGTCACCTGTTTTATTTATTTATTTATATTTATTGAATGTTAAAAGTCCTATACCTGACTAATCTGAAGCTTCTGAAAATTTGCTTAAAAGGAGTACTGTGATAATGTAGTCAAAAAATTGATATTCATCTTACCTGAGATGTTTTAAATCTTACACTGTAATATTAATTTTTTCTTAATTTATCGTATTTCATCAGCTCAGATCACTGTTTAAAATAACAAAGAAAAGTACTGAGAAACAAATACCTCGTTAGTAATCAAGGCTGTTGAAATGAAAAACTTCTATTTTTGTGGAGTAAGAACTTTTATTTATTTTTACTTTTATTTTCATGTGAAAACACTTGTCTCTTGCAGAAATATCCAAATGTAATAATATTTCCTCATAATAGGGAGGAATGAGGAAATAGTGTATTGTGAAGCTATTGTGTTAGTGGTTCAAGAATATATATTTTTTTGTTTTACTAAAGTATATCTACTGACTCACATTACACCAGAAATTGATCATGACTGATGCTAATATGTAAAGCCTATGCCTATTGATTCTTTCTACATAGACTTACATACTTATAGTGAATAGGATGTTGACTTAGGTAGGGAGGAAAATTAGTAGTTAGAAAAAGAAAAAAAAGAAAAAGATTATTCTCTTTCTATATGTTACTTATATTAAATATGGAAGAAACTGTGGTATTCCTCATGCATTATCAGCATACTTAACAGAAATCCCATTAACCCGTCAGATATTTTCTAATTCAAGCACAGATTTAGTCATGAATAAATACATAGTAGTCATAAATAGTCATGTGTGCCCCCGGTGGCGCACGGTGGAAGAACTGCCGCTTGCAACACTGGGGGCCCGGGTTCGAATCCCCCTTGTGGCGCAAGTGGTACAAGTGCTGCTCTGCTACACAGAGGGCTCGAATCCCGGGAGTTGGACTCGATGATCTCTAAGGTCCCTTCCAACTCGCATGATACTATGATACTATGATACTATGATAAATTGTCAGCTGGAAATGAAGTAACTGGGGTATGAGAGAACTCTCAGTCTGTATTTGTAATTCATAACAAAAGAGTTGAAGTTGTCCTCTGAAAGGAAGTTCTTATGATAAGTTTTGTAAAAGATGATAAAAAGCATTTCTGCGATGTTATATGACAGTTAAAAACAAAATAAAATAATTTAAAATGAATACCTTATATTTGGTCAGCATACTTAGGCAAAATTTTAGATGCTTGTATTTTTGTCCATTGCTTCATCCATGCCTTGTTTTGAATCATTTTCATTATAAATTAAAGAAATCATAGGAAAGATTAAAGCTGGGGTAGCCACAGAAACTTTTAATTACCAACCTTTCCATGATTCTGCGCACAAGTTTGTGAAATGCTTTGATTTCACAGAACAGCTATGAAATAGTGGGAGTAGTTACATAAGAACAAGGAAGGCAGACTGTTATAATACTAGTATTCTCAAAAATCTAATCAAACTAGGAAATAAATTATTTACAAGGACTGTAGCCTAATTTTTATTTATTTATTTATTTATTTATTCAGTAAAATTACCATTTTCTTGCACAATACGTTTACACAGTTGTCACAGAAAGAAAAGATGAATGAAAGCACCAAGAAGATATGTTCTGGGCATCAGAAGCTGATGGTCTTATCAATTTTCATTAAATGAGAGGCAACTTTATAACCATAAAAACTAAACTGTTTTGATCAACTTTATTACCATAAAAACTAAACTTTTTTGGTCAACTTTACTACCGTAAAAATTAAACTGAATTGTAAAAATACCAAAAAAGTATGGAGGTGCCAGAACACCACAGATGATGGAAGGGTAGCAGATAAATTGAGCAGAACAAGTTATTTTAAATACATGAATTCCCATATAGAAGTCCAGTGTAATAGCTGCAGGATGAGAGAAGAGAGTGAAATAGAAGACTTCACTTTGTTTTCTCAGTCTCCCCTTTTCTAAAAATGTTTTATCCTAATGAGGAAGAAAAAAGTGCCCAGAGATAAGTATTTAAACTAAAAAACTTAGAAATCGGAGGCATACCCTAGCTTTTTGTTTGGGTTTTGTTTTTTGTTTTTCTTAACAATTGTTGCAGTCTTGCCACTTCAATGGTATTTAACTTAGTTTCACAAAGTTCTGGAGACACTCAGACAAATAATTGTTATTTCAGAAAGGAATGAAGTAAAAAAAGTCTATTTGGGGATCCTGATAGTATTGGATATTTCTTATTGTCAAGTTTGAGTTTTTTTATATTCAATATTACATGCTTCTTCACCTCCAAAAAAGGAGCATTTCACTGATGAATACAGATGAATGCTGTAGGGGTTTGTTTTGTTATGTTTTATACTATCCTTATATCTCTAGACTAATACTCTATAGGGTTTTTAGAGGTCATGATTAAGATTATTCCCCTTTTTTGTCTGCTACATCATTTCCATTTGGAGGAAGTTGATCCTGTTTTCACCACCAAGAAAAGATTTTTTTGACATCTGTGGCAGTTTTGTTTCCCTTTCTTTTTGCAACTTCAGGAAAGCAAAGCTATTATTGAGTCATTACAGCCACATAATACCCTGTAGAGGTCTATAACTTCTTACTGACAGACCCTTCTCCATTTCCCATGATGTTCATGTTGCAATAAATTTAGTGACAGCATTCATGGCTTTAAATGCAGAATAATAAGGAGAATGAAAACAAAGTCACTTAAAAAAGACTGAAGAAAATGAAATGTTTAGTTCACTTCCATAGTAAGGATGTTCTTAGCTGTATCTCTAGAAGAAACATAGAATCATAGGGCCCAGAGAGTTGTGGTCAATGGAGTAGAATCCAGTTGGTGGCTGGTCACGAGTGGCATCCCCCAGGGCTCGGTGCTTGGGCCGCTTCTGTTTAACATCTTCATTGATGATCTGGATGAGGGGATTGAGTGCACCCTCAGTAAGCTCGCAGATAACACTAAGCTGGGAGCTTGAACTGAAGTTCTGTGTATGCCTTCCACGGTCAACTCTCATCAACTGTGAGATTTTGAGCTAGACACACAATAAATAATTCTTGCCTCCACGTGCAAAACGTACTTCATTATTGCCAATAAGAGGATTTTGAGTCTAACACATTATGTTAAATTCACTAACCTTTTCCTAGAAGCATTTTGGTAAAATTGTTCTAGGAAGATTTAGCCTGAGGCAGAAAGCTGACATAAAACTTTGACCTAAATAGCATGTTATTCATAGCTTTTGTTCCTCAGAAGAAGTCTTTACAGTGAAATTTCAGGTCTACCTCTGAAACAAGTAGCTTCATATAGTACAAAGTACATATAGGCAAAAGCAAAATATATCTTTTTTTTCTTGCAGGTGATACTGGAGAGTGATAGAATTTATCCAGTTGTGCAAGAGAATCTTTATGTATATATGTATATTTAAAAAAAAAATGAATAAAGGAAGATAAATATTACTGTAAGAAGTGTATACATTCTGGCTGTGGTATAATTATTTAATAATGAATTTTATTTATAAATTAAATATAATTTTATTTTTGTGTATACACAGAAACCCACTTTTGTTCTGCTGCATGACATTAATATATATCTACCCAACAACAAAAGAGTGTTTTGAAATATTTTGAAATGTCTGATAGAATACCTAGCACTGACTTCCCATGTAAAATACAAAAGAATCATGAATTATAAGGCTAGTTTGATATAAAGGAATGCTTTTCCCAACTGTCTTAAAAAAAAAAAAAAAAAAAAAAAAAAAAAGGAATATGATTTAGCTGAGAAGTATTGGTGATGGTTGGACTGGATTATCTTTTAGGTCTTTACCAACCTTGATAGTTCTGTGATTCTGTGAAAACAAAACAAAACAAAACAAAAACAAAAACAAAAACAAAAAAAAAAAGCAAAAAAAAAAAGTAGTTAAGAGTATAAAGATAAATAGAATTTAGTATTTGAATTCATTATCTGTCATGCTTCTATGCAAAATTCATTAGACTTCTTTCTCTTATTAAGAACTATTCCAGCTAGTACACACTTTTCTTCTTAAGAAATACATAGGTTGCAACAGCCAGAGCTGAACAGACAATGAACTGATTAACAAAGTCACAACATAATCAGTAGGTTGCAAATAGATCCCAGCCATAATACGTGATGGATCTGAGTTACATTTCTTGCCTAAAAGAATGGATGTTATTCCTAAATATGAAGAACTAATTGATATTGAGATAAGGCTGTTTTGCTGTTGCAAAAAATACTCACCTTCAAGACCTTGAATAGTTTATCTTTGAGAGGGATGTTTTAGTTTTAACTAGGACAGAAATGTTTTTCTTCAGAATGTCTTGTATGATGGCAATGTTTTGATTTGAAGAGCGGCGTTGATAATGCACAGATGTTTTTATTTGTTGCTGGGCAGTGTTGTATAGAGCCAGGGCAATTCAGTTTTCTCATTTCCTGCTAATGTAGGTTTTGGAGTGCGTGGGGTGGTTGCAAGAATCTGAGAGGGGACAGCATCAGTGTCCTGACTTAAACTAAACAAAAGGATATTCCGTAGTGTATGACATCAAATGGAAGAAGAGTTTTGAAGGAGGTGATACTTTGTCTTATTCCCTTCCATTCATTAGGGAAGAGCTGGGCATCAGTCAGTAAGTAGTACATAGTTATATCTCAGCGCACAAGTACTTAATTTTTCAGTTCTCTCCCCCATTCCACTGAGAAGGGGGTGAATGGGTGAACAACTGTGTAGTGCTTAGCCACCTGCTGGGTTAAGCCACAACAGAGATCTGAGAATGCCTCATGTGCCTTTCCTCCTCACAAAAAAATAAAAGATGCACACATGTTGGTGCTCAGTCGAGTTAAAGAGCTCTCAGTTTCTTGTAGCATCAGAATAGTCTATCTTTATTGAGTTCAACATACATCTTATATACCATTCACTTACAAGCAAGACATTCCTGTTCCTCTAACAGATCCTCTAATCAGTTAATTGGTCCCAGCTTCTCCCAGACAACAGTGATAAAGGATGAAAGGTTTCTTAAGAATAACAGGATTAACAATGCATATCAATGGAACCTCCTGTCCACCCTTAGAAGCAAACAGACACTGCTTGCTCTTTGTCTCACACTCTGGTCTTCCAGGGTTTCACAGTGATAAGGTCTACCAAAGAATCTTATAAGCTCTTTGGTGACTTGCTCACAGTTACATCTACCCACCCCGCCCCCCCCCCATCCCCCTCCCCCCCCCCCCCACACAAATTGTGAAAGTATATTAAATTGTTTTGTTCATTGTATTTTTAATTGTAGTAATAATTTAGATGTTTAAATAAAATAGGCTGATGATAGAATCACAGAATGGCTTGATTGGAAGGGACTTTAAAGATCATCTAATTCCAACTTCCTGTCCTGTGATGGAGAGGGTCACCTCCCAATAGACCAGATTGCTGAAAGTCCCATCCAGCCCAGTCTTGAACTGTTCTAGGGATAGGACATCAGCAGACTTTCTGGGCAACCTGCTTTTGTGCTTAACCACCCTCATACTAAGAAGTATCTTCCTAATACCTAATCTAAACCTATAATCTTTTAGTTTAAACCATTACCTTTTTCTCCATCGTTACATTCACTTGTAAAAAGTCCCTCCTCATCTTTTATGTAGGACCTCTTAAGGCACTGGAAAGCTGCTGTGGGTTCTCCCGTGAGCCTTTTCTTCTCCACATTGAACGTACCCAGCTCTTTCAACCTGTCTTTACAGGAGAGGATTTTTAGCACCCTGAAAATTCTCATGGCTTTTCTCTGGACTCAGTCCAACAGGTCCATGTTTTTCTTATGGTGGGGAATTCTAGAACTAATTGCAATACTGCAGGTGGGATCCTGTGAGAGCAGAACTGAGGGAGAAATTCACCTCACTGCTGGTCAACTGGAATATTGTGTTCAGTCCTGGAGTTTCCAGCACTATAAATACATGGACCTGACATACTTCAATTTGAGGACAGCCACAAAAATGATCAGGGACCTGGAGCATCTCTCATGTGAATAAAGTCTGAGAGTGCTGGCCCAGAGAAGAAAATGTCCTTGGGAGAACTTATTGTAGCATTTCAATGCTAATGAGAAAAGATGAAGAAAGAAAGGATAAAGACTTTCCAGCAGAGCCTTTTGACAGGATAAGGAACACAGTTTAAAACAGAAAGGTTTATATTAAAAAGGGTGGTGGGACATTGAAACAGGTTGCCTGGAGATGTCATGGATGTCATACCAGTAGAAGCATTCAAAGTCAGGTTGAAATGGATTTGAGCAACTTGATCTAGTGAAAGATGTCCTTGTATGTGGTGCTGAAATTTGGATTAAATGATCTTTGAGGCCCCTTGTACCTCAAACACTTCTAAGATTTTACAAGTTTATGATTTTACAAAAATAACTGATGATGTACTGCAAAGTGGTCCAGTGACAGCAAATCTTTGCTGCAAAAGCCATTCTACCTGAAAATGAAATCATGCCTTTGCCCCATTCCTTTTTTTTTCTGTAGCCATAGAATGTGTCACCTCCAAGGAAGTTAATATTATTTTCATGTCTAGAAGTGTGAAGGTCATGAAGAGTACTTCACTCCATGAATAAAAAGGAGATATTTCTACCTTTATATAACAAAGACCTAGTCTCTTTCATTCTTAAATGTAGGTGATATTCAGTGATGTGCAACAGGAGTCTGTCATGAATACTTGGTCTTACATTTGTGACAGCATGGTCAGTGAAGTATTAGCTATGGCTCTATTCTCAAAGTTAACTTCCTAAGCTGCTTATTGGAGAGGAAAATCCAGGCAGTAACCAGTAGAAGAGAAGACTTCTTTTCTGATCCTGAATAGCTATATAGCTAAAAGGCAAATAATTGAGAAACCAGGATGAACAGTACCATTTTATCACCCTCCAGCACCCATTAAGAAAAGTCATGATTTGATGTAAGATGATATAGGACAGGACTTAGAAAGCCTTTTTTTAGTGCAGATGTGAAAAAGAGAAACTGATGGACAGTGCTCCAGATGATTCCCTGTGGTCTAGTCATTTTTGTGTGAAAGATAAGTGGTGTTATTGGGCTTCTACATTTACTTGATTCAAACACAATAGGGAAAGGAAAATTGCCCCAAGATTTATATGCTGAAGATTTAGCTCAGATCCACAGAACAACTTAGGAATGAAAGGATAGTTCTGTTTAACACTCTTTTATGTTAAAGGCAAAGTTTATATGCTATACATTATTTTTAACAATACTTTTAAGCTGGTTTCAAATAGTAAAGAATTCAGGGGATAACAAGGATGCATTAAAAATGTGTAAATAAAATATTTAGTAACTTTGCAGAAAAAACATTTAGATACAGGATGCAAAATGTTGCTTTCAAGTCACTCTGCAAAATAAGGTGGTGGTAGTAAATCTTTATTACAGGACACTATTAGCTCCAAATGAGATATATTCTTAATTTTTTCATCATCTGCTTTGGAAATGTACTAATGGGTCTTTTTCTTTCCATAGAACATGTTTTATTCAAAATTTCCTTTGCATGTATAAAAGTGAGGAGTATGATTAAACATGTATGCAATAGAAGCAAGAAATGAAGAATTCAAAGGAGAACCACGGGGAGATTTGATTGGCCTGAGCACTTCACAAGCTTTTCTGTAGGGTACCGTAGGTACTCTTTTGGATTAGAAAAGTTTATGACTACAATGACTTTTTATTCCCCATGAAACTTTCTTTTTGTCTTAGTCACTCTTTTCTTGTATCTCTAATGATATCGTTCAAAGGAAAGCCACAAATGTTTCACTCAGTAAGTTACCAAAAGAGCAGTATTTCAAACTTTGAAATATTAACTAAAGGAAGGCATAAGAAATAGAACTTGACCACTTTGCTCTCTTTAGTGACTAACTAACTATCTCAAAGTTTGTTATTCTAGTTACCTCAAAGACTTGTTCCAAAGAATTTTTGAAGCTTTTGGAACTGAGAAAAGAATAGTTATACAGAGCCTGCAAGCCTACAACTGAAGTATAGAGAGATTAAAATATAGCTATCAGGATATAAATTCTTAACTAGTTTCCTAATTTAGTTATTTTTCATTGTTGTTGTTATATTACCCAAGATGGAAAGCACCTGATTTGGAAATCCAGATATTTAGCAAACACTTCCTTGCAAATGCATCGAGCTACAATAGAACTAATACAAAGGGCAGCCTTATAATAAAAGCTTATAGACCATATTCAAACAGCTTCAGTCTAAGACAATGGATTATGCACTGTGTTTAAGTTTTCTGCTTTCACTGTACTTGTACCAACTTTTCAGGGTCTAGTACTTCTTACCTCCCAACCCCTGAATTGATGCAATTGAATTCCAAGATATGAGTTTATTACCCCTGAAACTTCCAGTAAAGACCCTATTCTGAATGTCTTGCTAGGAGAAAAAGGAAACAAACAATGAATATTGGTACATTTGTTTCCATGAGATGACTAATATGGATGGATGGATTAATGTCGTTTCTCTCTTACGTGGGATAAACAATCATAGAACATAAAATCATAGAATCACTAAGATTGGAAAAAAACACTAATATCAGATGGTCCAACCATCTACCGATCATCTCCATGCACACTAAACCATGTCCCTAAGTGCCAAATCAAATTTTTCTTTGAAAATCCCCAAGGACAGTTACTTTACCACCTTCCTGGACAGCCTGCTCCAATGCCTCACCACTTTTCTGAGAATATTTTTTTCCTAATATCCAATCTAAACCTTCCCTGGTGCAATTTAAGGCCATTAGTTCTTATCCTAATGCTTGTTATCTGGGAAAAGAGGTCAGCTCCCCATTTCTACAATCTACTTTCAGGTAGTTCTAGAGAGTTATAAGGTCTCCTTATCACTAAGACCTTCCTCTAGTCTGAACAATCCCTCACTTGCTCTCCTCGTGAGATTTGTGCTCCAGACCCTTCACCAGCTTTGTTGCCCTCTTTTTGGACATGCTCCAGTAGAAAAGGAAGGAAAGAGAGATTATAGTATTCTTATTTTTCCTTGTCTGGATGAAACAGTAATTAATAACATCCGAGTTAAAATCAGTCTTTGACATAATGTTTGTATGTGTAAGAATATTATATACAATGTATGCAGCAGAGATGGAGAATTAATTTCCTTCATAATCACCATGGAATACAGTGGTATACATGGGAATAGACATTTACCTAGACTTTCAGCTAAAATCTGAGTTATCTGACTGTGGCCAACACTGTGAATGTGATGTTCTGACTATTTAAGATTATAATCTGGGCTGCATGAACTGTTATTGTTTGATAATCCCTATAAACCTAAACTTTCTTAGTCAGAATGCAAAAATAAAAATAATAATAGAATATTTTTTACCATTTACAGGCTAACCAGTCTTAAAAATATGGTAATACTTCCCTCACTGAACACTGAATCTATTGTGGACCTCAGAGGTATTTTCGTATTTCAGCTGGAGTGTGCAACATTGATGACATTTTTAAAGGTTTAATTAAAGAATACTTATCATAGCAGAATTCCATAGGAAGTGCTGGATGACAAAACCCAAGTGTTGTAAAATTAATTGCACCACTTATGTGTACCTGAAACAAGTGGAATGCTTGAACCCAAAGAAATAACTCATTAATCTTCAACCAGCTGTACTATGGTGGGTGAATCACTTCTGTATTCACGTCAAGTTATACAGTAAAAAATGCTAAGGTCTTTTATTTTCAGTAAGAAAGATAATTTTGCAGCCCACTTATGTATTGTCTACACATGTTTACAACTGTAAAATTTGTCTCTGAGTTTATTCCTAAAAGCTCTTAGAACATAACTTTTAAATTACATTTTTTCCTTGTTAATTTTATATTAAAAAAAAACCCCTCTTTTCTTTCTCCTTCCCTGCTTGGAAATCGTGTTTATCAACAAGAAAGAGTATTTAAAGAGAGGAAGGAGTTGTTAAATGAGCACTGTGGCAAGAACTTTAAAAAAGATCACAAAATTTAATAGTAACTGATTCATTAATGGGTTGAATGGTACACACTGGACCTCCTGGTGAATTACTGAGTATATTTTTCAGTCAATATTTCAATACAGACATATAATAGCTTTTCTAGAGAATGCCTGATCACAATTAGTAGTACTCCGTTTTTTCTTAATTTATTTATCATTGTGAGTTGCAAAACACTTTTCTTCAGGAAACGGATAATAGCCTAGGAAGCTATTATATAATAGCCTAGGAACTTCCTGGCTAAAATTTTCTGCTGAAGTGTTATGCTTTCTGCTTTTCTATTTTACAGTCTCTCATCCTCAGAAATCACTAATGATATTTGACATTGACCCAGTGATGTTACAGCTGAGTCCAATATGAAAGATAAAAATGAAACAAGTTACCAACAGCTCAATAATTATTCATGATATGAAATAATGTCTTTGCATTGCTCAAAAATTTAAAACCTAACTGCTTGTTACTATAGTTATAGTTACTGTCATGATCAGTTAGTTTTAATAAGATCCTATGTCCCACCTGTGACAAGGTTTTTTGAAGTCCTTCAAGAAGTTAAATTTTTAAAAAGCCACTGAAAATTTTGTCTTTATAGTTGTGACATCTTAACAGACTTGAGCTTCTGAAATTATGAAATTAAAACTAAAGCAGAATTTGGCCTTTGAAGGACCACAGCTGATACCAAAAATGATGTACTAAATATCAAGCTACTTTTGAAAGTTCCCATTCAGAAAGTAAGCACTCAGCCTTAAATAATTTGGCCACACATTGAAAACTGTTGCAACAATATATTTAATAAGGGATGAACAATACAGATGAAAAAAAAAAAAAAAAAAAAAAAAAAAAAAAAAAAAAGACGTAATTAAAATACTTATTTTTTTGGTTCAAGGAGCAAGAAACAAAACATATTCAGCAGATGCTTATTGTTTAGATTTGAGGGAAGAGTACATATAAGGCAAAGCAAACTATATAGTTGGAGATGCTCAGCACTTCCTCTCATGTTGTTCATTTACTGAACTTGGAGCAAAGCAATATATTTATTGTTGATCTGATCCTTTCTTTGGCTGGATTTTTAGGACAGCTTCAGGGTTCTTTTTCTGCCACCAATAAAGGATCAGCAAAAGTAGAACTGACATCCTGACTAAGCATATGAAAAGTCATCAAATAGGAAAGTTTCAAGTGAAAAGCTTCTACCCCAGATAATAATACAATATTAACACCCAAGCTCCTTTCTTTTAAGGAAAAATATTTTAATTATTTGCATAGCAATACTAGCTGTCAAATAGACATTTTCAGCTTGCCTAACAAAAGTTTAAATACATTTCAAGTTAGATTGCAGCATGTAGATTGCAGCATGTGTCTAAACGTAATAGATCAGTGCACAAGTGTCAAAAAACAAAAGGACCACAACCTGAAGTTAAATCTGACAGTTATTCAGGCATTCTAATTTGAAAACTTTGCTTACAATATTAATTGGAGGATCTCATCATAGAATCACTCAGGTTGAAGACCTTAAAGATCACTGAGTCCAACCACAACCTAATCACACTACCCTAACTAACAACCCTCCATTAAATCATGTCCCTGAGCACCATGTCCAAATGGTTTTTAAACATACCCAGGGAAGGTGACTCAACCACCTCCCTAGGGAGCCTATTCCAGTGCTTAACAACCCTTTCTGTAAAGAACTGTTTCCTAATATCCATCCTAAACTTACCCTGGCACAACTTAAGGACATTTCCCCTTGTCCTGTCACCTGTGACCAATGAGAAAGGACCAACCCAATTCTCTCTGTAATCACCTCTCAGATATTAGAAGAGAGCAATAAGGTCTCTCCTCAGCCTCCTTTTCTCCAGACTAAACAGAACCAGTTCACAGAATCACACAGAATCACAGAATTATCAAGGTTGGAAAAGACCTAGAAGATCATCTAGTCCAACCATTACCAATACTTCCCAGCTAAATCATATTCCTCAATGCAACATCCAAACGTTTCTTGAACACTCCCATGATTGGTGACTCTACCACAGTTCCCTCAGCTTCTCCTCAGAGGGCACATTTTCCATGCCCTTCACAAGTATTGTTGCCTTTCTTTGGACCCACTCCAGCACCTCGCTGTCCTTTCCATACTGAGGTAAACACATATTCTTCTACTGAGGTAGTAAATGTACCTTCTTCTACTGAGGTAAATGTTATCTTTCTCAATGATTAATGCAATAGTAATATTCTTTCAGAACTCATGACAAAGCTCCAGAAATGTTCATAGTGCAGAATAGTATTTTCATGCAGGAAAACAGAGCTAATCTCTTTACAATTTCTTAGAAGACAAACACCATCACTTTGAACTTCCCTTTCTTTTTCAGTCTTTACCCCAGTTTTATTGCTGAGCCCGTGTCCTGTTTTCAGCCAAAAAAATGCACTAGTAGCACAGTGATATCTTGCTTGTTTCTGACTGTGTGGTGATGGGAGAACACCTGGGGCCATACAGCAGGGGGTGGGTTGGAGCCAGGACAGGTGGTCTGAGTTATTGGTGTTGTGAATGGCCAACAGTTATTCTGAACCATGGAAGGCTGTAAAGCTGAGCAGGAGTTAGCCAGCAAACAGCAGCTGCTGCTCAGGAGTTGCTGTGTGTTGGTTGGTGGGAAATAATGCTGGCAGTGCATCAGTTGAAGGGCAGTTGTATTTATTGCTGTGTGGTGATTGTTAAGTAGTTGTACTGTGTCTATATATAAATAGTTATTATTGTATTTTTCTTTACATTTTCCTTTGTTTCTGTTACTTTCACTCTTCCACGCAGGAAAATGACCATGTGGTGTTGTAACAGAAATGCCAAGTCGTGGCTCTAAGCAGTAACTGAGCAAGTAGGTCCAACCTAGACAAGCTCAGGTGCATACATCTGTGTGACCTGAAGGTGCGTGGAGTTAGGATCTACCCTTTCCTAAACCTCATTTAAGAGTTGGTAGGGGAAGAAAGGCTTTCTGTCTGAAGATCCTTGCATACGTGAAACATTCAGAAGGTAAGCAACCTTTTTCCCTTGTTGCTGTATCCATGTTTGTTGTGCTTTCTTTTGTGTTAGTGGTGTTCAGCTGTTTGACGATTATAAGAGTATGATATCATATGATCTGGGATATCCATTTGGCCATTTTGGGTACTTTCTACTCCTTGCTAGGAAGGGCAGTAGGAGGAACAGGGAAGTCCTTGACTCTATGTGTGCTGTGCTCAGCAACAATAAAAGCATCAGTATACATCACTACTATTCATCAAAAATCCAGAACAAAGTACCATATAAGTTTCTACAAAGAAAAATACTTCTATCTCAGCCAAAATCATGACATCACTAAAGTTTACAGGGTTTTAATTTCTATCTGTTTGCTGTCTTTCTGTGAGGAGAAGAAGTTTACTTCTGTCTTTTTAGGAAATTGCTGTCTATTTTCTCTTCCAAGTGTCTTTACTTAGCAACTTGTAGATGCTAATTATACAGTGTGTGTTCATCATAATACTATAATGAATGTTGTTGTTTATAGACTTATTTGAAGTGGGAATTTTTGTTGATTGGGAAGTGTAATATTTGTGTGACTTAACACATCGTTTTCAGATCAGCTTATGTATTGAGATTAGATTTAGAAAGCAATAATGAATTAAAAGTATGGCTTCTGGCAGCCACCCATAGGATCATACATTTTCAGTTCTCTGAACTTGTGATAGAAGATAAGCAAGAATAAAAAAAACTGTTAGGTGACATACAATAAAAGCACTAGTTGAACATGTTCATTTTCTCTCAGATGCTCCTCAGATCTGCTTTCCATTACGTTCTGAGAAATATGCTGTTCAACTACAGGCTTATGTACAGATGGGCATCAGTTCTATGCTTTGAGCACTAATAATTTAAATCCGTATATCTTTGATATTGGTTCCCTGGTAAGTCTCTTCCCTTTCAATTATAATACTGACTTTTTTCTATAGTTCCTTGCAATACATTGTTATGTTATTGCTATGATTGTTCGTTGATAAAAAGAACAGTGCAATGCACTTTTCTACCTTTGTATAGCTGATTGCAAGCCTCTGACATGCAGCATTTTTTCTTTTCTGTCTTTTTCATTATCAACAAGAACAAATAGAGCATTTTACTATCCTAGCATCTACTTCTACTAGTGCATTCAAAAAATGACTTTCAGTAGTATTTAAATAGTCATATTCTTCACTTTTTATGATTATCTGCAAGGTTAATCACAGTAAGGGCATCAGGTAACTGGATGATGAGCAGGTGCTTAAGGCAAGCCATTGCCAACGTTGAAAAGTATAGCTATTTTTAGATTTTATTTTTTTATTTATTTTTTTCTGGAGAACATTTGTTCTTGGTTAAAATTTCAGACTAATGTGATAGCACCTGTCCCTTCCTCACTTACTTCCCCGGGAATACATGTTGAGACTAAAAGGTTAGTGGATGGTGGGTTAAAATGGAGATAGTTGGTAGCATACACTTATGTATGGATTCCTGAAATACTATCAAGAAACTGAAATGTGAGATAATTACTCTGAAACTAATCTTTTATTTTATGTCTCCAGACATCATCAGGAATTCATTAACCATCAAGCAGACCTAATTTGAGTTTCAGGCACAATTGAATACCAACCAGAAAGAATCTGGCCTTGATAGTTCCCTTCAATTTTGTTACACCTGCTCTGAGGATATCAAGGGATACACATTAATCTGCTTTTGCACAGAACCAGATGTTACCTTTTGTAGCAAGTCATTAAATTTCAAAGTGAGTATTCCAAATGCAAAATTATTTCATCTTTTGAATTCCACTTTCTTAGTCTTAGAGGCTCTCTTGTTAATACTTATTTGTTTCGACTTCTTCTAAAAAAGCTATTTTAATATTTTAATTTTGTTTTTTCTTTTGTGGTTTAATTTGTAATTACAGTCACCAGCATATATGAAGAGGCATAAAATCTAGACTTATTACACCTTTCTAATTTTTCTTGCTTAAAAATGATGTGTAGATGGGCAGTATACTTTTTCCCAGGAGTGTAAAGCATTCCTCATGTCATTACATCTCCACAGCTGTAGTAATAAAAGCAGTTCAGTCATGGTTTGAGCAGATGCTCCCTTCCTGTCCTATTCCCTTCTATTCTTTCTGAAGCATGTGTGTAGAAGTAGTCTTAGTCTTCTTTGGGAGGAGAGGGATACAGGTCTGCTGTTCTTGTCTGTTTATCTCACTGTATGAACACTGCAAACCTGTTCACTGATTTCTCTCTGTAGAGAGGGTGCACAGATTATTTCTCTTTTTAATGTGGTGATTTAATTTATACAGCTGTGAAGACTGCATTAGTTTGCATACTAGGCTGTTTATAATGGTCATATGATAACATTGGTATTTCAGCATCAATATATTTAATAGTTTTGATTTCTTCTCTTAACTCTTGAAGTTCTAGAATACTCCTTTCAGTTATTTTATGACTTACATTTCAGAATTTGAAGAGATGTTTTAAAATTTTCCATTTATGGATTTAGGCATGTTTTCTCCACAGCAGAGGTAGCTATTGGCTTTAAATCAGTGTACAGACTTTACAGAACAATGAGCAGATATCTAACAAATATATTATGCATAGTAGTACAGTAGCTTCAGCTATTGTGCGAACCTGCATACTAATAAGCATAAAACAAGGTGTAAAACTGTGTTAAAGACTGCATTAAAATAGTACTAAATGAATCCTGCACTGAGGAAAAAGAAAGTGCTGCTGTTAAAATAACTCTTCTACTGATGAGAAACTTTGTTTGCTTACAACTTGCTGAAAACATCACCCTTTCTTCTTCAGGACTACTGGTGGTGTTGATTGAGGCAGTAGTCATAACACTCTAGGAAACTTTTATTTTGGTTTTTAATTGTACTAATAATTCTTTTGTATTGATTGTCTGTTTTGGTTTGTGAATATTAGTGTTACTGTGCCTGACTAATTATAATGTTTGTTATAGACAATATTATGTTGTAGAATGCTCCTGACTTACTGTAGAAGGTGTGTTCCCCCTCCCCCCCCTATTATAAAATGTGAATTGTAACATAGCCAGCAATTTCTCTCATGGATGCAGCCTTTCAGTGCACTTTATCAGGCTTGTACCTTAACTCCTGCACATATCAGTGGTCATTTGAGTAGGTGTTCCTAGTCAGAAAACATGACTGTTTGTGCTAGTTTGAGTAAGACCTCGTGAATCCATTAAGGATGGAGGATATGTCACTTGTAATTTGTAAGACAATGTGCAAAGAACAAATACATGGTTGGTTCATAGAAATGCTTTCTACACTGTCCTAAGTGTTGTTTTGCTTTAATTTGGAAGTTGCATAGTCACTTTGTTTCATGTTATCTGTGGCTATTGAGCATGTTGGGAACAGTGTTCAGTTTTTTAAGTATGGGTTTGATTTTTGAGAGCTTTGTGACAGATTTTACCATAACACATTGGAAAGGCTGTATAAAGATTGTAGTGTCAGCTAGTACTCCACCAAGACAAGCATTGCCTGTTTAGTTTTTGTCTTACCTACCACAGACTACCTTTTATAGCCTGTTTAATGAACTGCAGAACTCTCTCTCTTTTTTTTTTTTTTTTTTTTTTTTTTTTTTTTTTTTTTTTTCTCCTTGGTATTCATCTTGGCATAAAGTTTCTAAATGCCTGTGTTAATAGAATGGATGCACAGAAGTAACAGAACAGAATTCTGGAAGCAGAATTAACAATCTGATTTGCTTTCTCCAAATGATGAGTGAGTGAGCACATATGCCGCTGAAACAAATGAATGGAACTGTTGCAGCTAGGAGACTAATGCACTAAAGTAGTAAATGTGAATCCCTACTCTGAACCCCGAAGCATGCATTAGTGCTCTTTTCTTTAGAAGAAGCAAATAGAATAGCTATAGAATATCTATCATTAGTCTGAACTAGATCACTTAGCATGTTTTTAATAATTAAATAACATGGATTTACAGATAACATCCAAATAGTATGCAGCGCAAATCTTCACTTAATGTATATGGTTTTATTTTATAGTGTACACTTCTAGTTAGAAGTAAAATTCCATATAGAAGCACGATCTGAAAGAAAAATCACCATAATACACCATAATGCACATATTGGGCATGAAACAGATGGTCTACAGTCAAATAGTGAAAGTCTCGTGTGTGGTGAAATTCCAGGACAGCAAATTTCAAATAACATATAAGCTCAGACCTACTTTTAAGATCCATTTTTGGAAATCCATTTGTTTGCTTATTTTATTAAGAGTGTCCATTATGCCCGTGCTACAAGCACTGCACTTTCGTAATAACTTTTTACTGCTAATGCAGAAAATAACCAGAAAAACAACCTCTTCTATCTTGGGGGCAAATAAGCTATTGTGAATGTTTCTTATCTGTTCACTAGAAATAAAACAGGAAGAAGCAAAGTATGAGTTTAAAACTTGTTCCTCAAAATCTTTTTTTTCTTTTTTTCTTTTTTTTTTTTTTTAATTTTTACATTTTAAATTTGAAAAGGTATTTTTAAATCTATAGGTATTTAAAATTTTACAGGTATTTTAAATCTAATTATTACTACTGGAATGTTTCAGAGACTGGAGAACAGCAGTCCACAGTAGTCTGTGTTCTCACTCTAATAGGTCCAGTCAGTCAGATGAAAGCCTTCCATTATAAGCCTCTTGAAAGTGGTGTTATATGAAAGATACTAAAGCTGTTACACTTCTTTGTCTGCAATAGCAAATGTATTATGTGCCTCTAGAAACTATACACAAAAAGAATTAGACACTGTTTGTAAAGCAAACACCTGTGGTGTTTGATCACCATAGAGCAAAACTTACTTTAAACCTGCCACTAACAGCACTTTGGCATATTTTATTAGTGAGTTATAAAAGTCTCTTTGATTTATCACAATACGTTTTTCTTTTCAAGTGCTAGTACAAAAATATTCCAGCTGTCCTTCATTCTTGATATTACTTTTATGCCTTACAGTTTCTTTTCTAATGGTTAAAAAATGAACTCAAAAAAAAAAAAAAATAGTTTCTGGTATTTCATATCTGGGATTATAATCAAATGTCTTTGATGGGAGAATCTTATTCTCTTCAAATCAGATGTCTTTTAAGTCTACAGTATAATAATTTTCCATGACCAGAATTTCTCATCAGTAATAACGATGATTAAGAAGTAAGCAAAAACACTCACTTTAGTATGTTATCAATTTATTTCCTATCCTCCTACTTGACTAGAGGGTAAAACTTTCTGTTCATTCAGAAGCAGGTGAGAGAAGAGTAGAAAGTTATTTTACATGCTTCCATTTTTCCCCACATACAAATAAGAAATAAAACCGTTTATAAGCATATACTGAATATCTTTCCTTTTGTGTTTTGAATCAAGTACAGATTGCTGTTAATTATCCACCTAGAACTATAAATGAATTTGCTTTCACTAATTTTAAGGTAACAGTTAGACATTAAGTGTGGAAACTATTCTCAGAAGCTCAGTTCTCTGTTAAGCTGCCTGCAGAATGAACTTAAAATATTAAAGATGCATATTGTAGTACCAGGAGTACAATACAGTCATGTGTAGATCAACTGCAATTTATATCTCCTCCTTTTATATAAGGAAATAAATACTAAAACTAAGTTGTAAACTAGTTTTACTTCATTTAGACTTGCAAATAATTAGCTACTTTTTTTTTTTTTTTTGTCAGAAATATATGCCTGCATGACAATGTGAATAGTATGCATATTTAAAAATCTTGCTTCAAGATTTTGAGTTACAATATACTATATACAGGGATATAACAAGAATTTGTAAGTTTTTCATTTCAGAATTATTTTCCACAGATGGCATATAGTATAAACATATGAAACATTAATAAACTGTCTTGTGTTGTCTTACAGAGGTTTCCAAAACAAAGACCTTTCTTGAAGTAAATAGCCTTTTTGTCTTAGCTTCTTCTACATAATAATTATTTGCCAAGAAAGTCTATATTTGTTGAAGTATCAGTAGGTAAATGAGTGATCATATAAGGGTTGCTCTGAAAGTATTGTCTCCTGTTTTATGTTGGCCCACAATGTCAGATGAGGATGTTGGTAGTATGACAGTAGAAGTTAAACTTTCCTGCCAATATTCCATTACAATTTATTGCTGTGTGACAGATGGCAGCAGAGGGGCACTATAACAAAACTGTGTCTCACAGGGAAGTATGTATGAAACAGAGGGGTAGAATTTAATTTCTCCATGTGAAAAATATCGCTTGCTGAATGTTCATAAGGACCAAACTTGGATGTGAGCACAGTGAGATGGTGGGCGATGTGATACAGAAGGTCACGTCCACTGCTGCAGTGTTTTGTATGGCATTCAGTCTCTTGCTCATTGCTCATGAAAATGCATAGCTAATCATGTAACTATGTTTAAAAAAGGGTGAGTTGTAGTTGAGAATTTGCCCTGCTAAATAGTGCAGTTGCGCTCTTTGTATTTGTTGTAGATTCCATGGAAAGAAATAAAAGACATTACTTCTGGGGTGAATTACATAACTTTCTGCTTTTTAAGTAAGAACAATTGTTTTTTTTTCCACCTTTCTGTACTCTGGAAAAGATAAAATTAATAATAGTATATGCATAAAATCCATGCATAATTCTATCACCTGAAGATAGAATTAGTCTTTCATGTGTCATTTGACAAGAATGTGAGTTCAGTTAGAAACAAAGGTATAAGGAAATGTCAACATACTATTAGTGCTTTTTCAGTTTTGACTTTCTACTCTATTAGTTAAAATGGCATAACATCTTTTTTTAATGTAAAGTGCTGAACATTCTAGAGCTCTTTTGCCTATAGCTTTAGGATTTATTGGATAAATACCACTAACTTAGGTTTAAAACCTCTTAAAATACACATTCTTATCTTTAGCCATGTTATTTTAGCTAGTGTTATATCCTCCTGTAAATTGGTTCTAGGTCAGTCTTACAATAAACTCATCTTTCAGCTGATCTTCCTGCGCATCTTCTACTGGATTTTGTTATACTTCTGTCACTAATAAAAGAAAATGTAAATTTATCTGTCTACATTTAAACTATCGCTAAGTGGAAATATTTTCTTGAATGAAGTTTAAATACTATATGATTATTTTATTTATAATGTATTGTTATTATTCATGAACTGAGGATGTTACAAAAATCAGGTTTAGGATGATAGTGTCATTAGTACTGAAGAAAACGTATAAGTCGAAAAGTTCAACTTGGGAGCCCACTTTCTTACTAATCTTAGCAGTATGACTGCAGAAAAAGGCTGTATTTAATATAGATGATTTAATTCAACAGTTGACAAGTAATAGATTCAGTTAAAATTGCCCTTGATTATTAATCAGTTGTCTTAATGTGAGTATTTTTAATATCTATTTTTATATTTCTGAAAATGTTTCATATATTTTCCTGTATTATACAGTAATTATGCATACATAAGAAAAAACATTTTCTGTGACAAATGCATGATAATCAAACATACTTAAATTTTACATATATGTTGATTTTAAGTTTCAATATCACCACATTGTCATGTTATTTTAGCTTTCAGCTGATGATGGACAACGTGGGCATTTGTCTGTGGTCTCTCTCTTATATTTCTGTATGCATACATGTTTGTAGATTTGTGTATCTATATACACAAGTATATAGAACTGCAAATGAAATCAAATTTAGGATTAAACCTAAGGCATTCAGATCTCATCTATATGACCAAACTAGCTCATCTGTCTTTAAGCTAAGGTAAGAAATACCTTTAAAGATAATTTTTTTATTTGTTATAACTGGATTTAAAACAAATTCTTATGGAAGATATGAAGCAGAATGTGATATGTTTACTATTATACGTGGAAGTAAATTGTTACGTGTGATGGTGTGGCTTTTATATTATTATATTATATCTTCTATTGATATAAGTCATATAAATTTAAATATTAAATTATACACCTGCATTTTATGAAGATAGTTGGTGAAGAAATTTCATGTCCTAAGTGGAAGAGGTGCTTGCTATGCCTCTTTTTCAGTTCCTTTTACTGACTGGGTGGAATTTGTGAACACCAGGATCATGATGTCTGAAAGAAGATAAGCAGATGAGAAAAGATAAATCACGTGACACAAGAAATATTAATACTCAGCACAAACTGAAACAGTGTATCCTTTTTTTCCTGTGGTGTTTTTTGTTTGCTGGTTTTTTGTTCTAATATACTAGTGCTGCTATTTTGATGCAGTTCTGGCTGTCAAAAAAAAAAAAAAGTGATCTGACTGGGATCAAAACTCAAAAGCACAGTGTACCAGCACTTCAGAGATCAGAGCTGCAGTCAGTGGGATTTTGCTACCAGTTATTAGGGATGGTAAAGTGGAGAGAAGCAAAAGAGTGAAAGCTGATCTTTCTCACACTGAAATCAATAAGAGATTTGCCACAGACTTCAAAAGAAGCAGCAGCAGGGCAAAATGCACAGCCAAAGAGAGAGCACTCAGAAGAGTATCTAGAAAGAAGAAGAAAAGAACAACACGAGATATTTTAGGAAGAGAAAAATGTTTGGAGAACAAATAAAAATGTAAAATATATACATATATATACTTGAGTTAGAAAAGATTTAGTAGCTTGAAGTGCCTCCTTATCCTGTTATAAATGTTATTTTCATCTCAGGAAAAAAAAAAACCAACAACACAAAACAAACACAAAAATGTTTCTTGAAATTTGTACTCAAATTTGCATGTATGAGAACAGGAAGAATTCAGTAAGTTCTTCTTGGCTACTGTTATTTTGAGCTCTAGGAAAACTGCTTCATAGGCTCAAAGATCCCTTCCTCCAGAGCAGCCTGATCAGCTGTGTTTTTGTATTTTTTTTTTAATAATGTGTAGAGTAATATGTGAGTTGCACTAATTCTACCTGGAAAACTCTAAAAGTGGCAGCAAATAGGTGCTTCTGGAGCCAAATGTAATTTGAGCCTGTGTGCATACCCAGAGAAATTATATGAAAGTTTGTGTATTTCCTTATGATTTTTTTTTATTTTTTTTTTCTGTTAGAATTAAATTGTAGATAATAGGGAGTTCATTGCATGTGTGCTGAGGTCAGGCTCCAACGGAATTTTGATGTATGGGTAACTTGGAGATACTTTGAGATCTTGAGTTGTTTCCCATGTGCTTTAGGGTGGAGGTTTTGCATAATGTTGCTTGTTATCCTGTGCATCCTTTTCCTTAGTCTTATTTTCTTTCAGTGTGATCTGTTGTACAAAGTAGTAGAGAAAATAAGTGAAAGGAGAATCTGATTTTGAATCTTCCCTGGATGCTCAATTTTGTCCATTCTTAAGCTTTAGTTGGGGTTATGAAGTGTGTATGTTACTTAAATCGCTCTCATTAAAGGAGACGGAAAGCTTCTTCCAGAGACAGGTTTCTGCAATAGATGAATAGATTATCTAACAGATAATGATTACTAAAAATCTCAATGTTTTTTCATAACTTTTGGGAGAGTACTATTCCTTGCTGTTAATTTAGAAATCCCTGGTGATGTATTTAGGATGAAGGAAGGACTTTGTAACATGGAGTTAGGTAAAAGACTGCTTTACTAAAGATATTTATCACTGATGATTAAGTATTAAAATTATATATGACTCCAGAAAATCCAGTTAAAGATAACATCACTACCGATAAAGAAAGTATTTGAAATAAAAACTTTAATAAGCATTAATGAGATATATTTAAGAAATGCACTTATTCCCCAAATTGGAAGGAGTATAATATATAACATACACAAAACTAGCACATTGACATATGTGGAAATGTAGAAAGCTATTTATTCTTGATAGGTAGGCTACATAAATCATGAAAATAAAATTAATATAATTTGTAATTCTCAAACAGCTAATTAATTTATCTTTATAACTCTTGTTCATCAGCTAATGAACCTCAGGATTCAATAAGTGTAGTGTTTCATTAAAAGAAATCGATGCATCATTTTGCATTTTTTTTCCTTTGTGCGTTTATTTATTATCTGAAAAAAAAATGAGTGAGCTATGAAGAAACTCATTGTGAAGTGTCAATACACCAGGTAACAAATCAATGGTTGTTTAAATGACTGTGTTTTCCAGAGGAAAATATATTTCAGTTTGGGGCCCTATGTTCATTATGTCTCAGTGCATGCTGTGTAGAAATCTCCATCATTAATATATTTATAAAAGGTTGTTCATGTTGACACAAAGAGTCTGTTGTTTGCTTGCTCTTTTGTGTTTTCTGTGATGTATTATCTGACTGTAAAAGCTAATGCACTCAGAACCTCTCAAAGACTGTGAATTGATTTTAAAATTTAAGTACATTTTAAAAAGGAACAAGTTTGCCTACATTAATTATTATGAATTATTGCCATATCTTGTGGAAAATGTTGATTTGTTCAATAAAAAGTAAACAAAAAAAATAAAAGCAAACAACAAACATGTTCATTGTGCCCAGGAATGGATTCTAATGATTTCAATTTTTTTTTTTTATTTTTAATTTTTAACTGTGATGATCAGTATTTGAAATGTTCAGATGCAGACATTTTTTTTTTTTAATTTTATTATATGAAAATTTATTAAAGGACAAAAAAAACCAAACAAAACAAAAAAAAAAAAAAAACAAAAACGAGCTTTAGTGACTTTTTTATTTTTTTTAAGCCAAGTAATAATGAAGCAAACAAGCCTAGCTGTTTCCCAGTAGTTTAGTGCATCACTCTATTTTATTTTTCCTTTCTAATGTGATGACAAAAGTATTGTGAGAAGCTGATTCTTCACAGAAATTATACTGCCAAGAAATCATGTGTTATCTCCAAGAAAATCAAACTGATTTTTAAAATCACCATTGAATTGAATGCATTATAGCTTATTTGCTAGTAGATAGAAATTTATTTTTTTTCAGATGACAGATTGTTACTCTTAATCAGAATGGGAATCAACTTAAAGCTTTTATGATGTACAAAGTAGCCAAAGTCCTTTAAAAGCAGAGTTGTGTCTTCTGTCCAGAACATAGAACAACTGATTGTTCTGTTTCCTTAAGGTATGGAAAGTCAATGCCTTTGAAGCAGAGCAGCTCCTTTCCAGCCACCTTCACACCAGACCTTCATATTTTTAAATAGTCACTTAATACTTATTAGTGCTAACTAATATACTAATATAACTTTGTTCACCTCTTTGTCCTCTTAACATTATTGTACTTACTTTTCTTGGGTCAAGAGAAAGGATGAAATGTATGCTCATTCTCCAGTGACAGAAGAAACAAATACATAGGCCAGTACAAATAATGTTTATGATGTTCCTGAACTGCATGATAGATTTACTTACATTTTCTCTTGTTCAGTTCAAGTCATAATCCTAATACTTGTTGGCACAGACTTATAATACTCTTAACTGAGTCTCCTTGTTACTAAAGTAATTAAAATACACTTTTTGTTACTTTAGCTATCAGAAGTCAAGTGTTACAAACCAGTAATCCCAAGTTACTTTCTCTTTCAGAAAGATTATCAAAGATGAATTTGAAATGTATTTCTAGGGGAAAAGTGTTATGTATTTTAGGGTTTAAAAACTTGGTTTTATTATTACTTTTTAGAACTACAAATGCTTGTTCCCTTAGCACAAAAAAATAATGGTAATAAAACAATATCACGTATAGGGTGAATTTCACTATGTACAAGTGATCAGTAATGTTCACCACACAGCTGTAAAAGAACGGCATTAAATAATACTAATTATAATTTCTTATGTAACAGTGCATAGCTTAATCAAATTGGTTTTTTTTGTTTGTTTGTTTTTTAATTAGCATAAATCCTTTCTGCACTATGTATTGTGTCTTAGATATCATTGTTTGGTGGTTATAGTGTTGGCATAAAACTTTCCTGGAAAAAAAAATTCATCACTCTTCGCTGAATTTTTTACTTCTTTGCTTCCTGCTCTTGGTTCTGGCTTGTTGCTTACAAAAACTTATTTTGATCTGACAGCTACAATAATGTGGCAAGTCCCTCACATAAGGAAGAAAGATTAAAAACTACTAAAGGTTGACTTTTTCCTGTTCTGCAGGCAATTTCTCAATTTTGAAGATATATTTCACACTTGATGTCTTCAAAAGATGTTTTTATAACTACTTTCAGCTAAGTTCCAGAAGAACTCATCTTTGTAAGAATTTTTCAGGATAGAACAGACTATTTCTGTTGAGGCAAAATGCAACAAGGGCATGCAGCTGCCTCCTTTGCAGCACCAACAGTTTTTGTCCAGCCACTGTGACCCAGCCAAGGAATCCAGGGTCTCTGCCTGACTAGAGGATGTAGCTGCTGTTTTCCCCTTTGGAAATTAACCCAGTCGGGAGCAAGGATGATCAAGTACCTCTGAGATACCTGTAGTCAGGATGCTGACATGACCAGTGATGAAGGCTACCCAAGCTGAAGGCTGTATACAACAACAGTTACAGGACTAATGTAAATAGAGTGAAGCTCTCTACCTTCTCTCTGACTGGTAGATTAAGTTAAATAGTGAAATCATGCACACAATACTCTCAAAGTTCATAAGCAAACTCATGTTTGTGAATTGTTCATGGCACTGTCCTTCTGTTTTGCCAGCACCACCTACCTAGTTCCTTCAACTACTTTCATGTCTGCCTTGAACCTTTGCTTGCACTCCACATCCTCTTACCTACTGTGTAGTTCACCTGTTTGCCCACTGGGCCAGCTTAAATCTTGCTCTCACAGTAGCTGGGGCTCTAGCTACTGTTTGATATAGAGTGCTATGGCCATTCCAACTAATACCTCTGAGATACTTGCTCTGGTAGCTGTCACCACAGTCTGTAGTTGTCTGTGCACCTGACCTGACTGGCACTAAATTCACTCACACTGCTCCCTGCTCTGTAGCAGACATTTATACTTCCAGGTCTTGCATATTCATAACTGCTCTCACACCAGTTCCATGCCACTGGCTGATTTGGGAGCGCATTCCTCTTCCGCCCTGGTGGTGGGAGTAAGGAGCTTTATGCACTCCAGTAGCTATTGTTGAGAGTGCTGACTCATCCCATTAGCTAACAGCACAGGTTAGGGATGTCTTAACCCCTGATTTAACACCCAGTATCTAGCACTCAGTTTGCTGATGTTGCTCTCCCCAGAACACCAAGCTGAAAGTCTTTAAGACTCTTTAGAGAGTTACAGCTCTTCTGAGTACTGACACTAGGATCCTCACCAGCTTCAGTTGCTGGCACTACAAGACTATGCCCCCAGCTTCACTCGTAGTTGGCACCAGTTCCACTCAAACGCTTACAGATACAACCAGCTGAGATCTCTACACTCTTTCTAGTAACTTGCACTGTAGACTGGAGCACTTCCCCAGCCTGACTGAAGTACCTGGCACTGAGGTTTATTCACATCCAGGTCTCTCCAGTAGCTAGTATTTAATCCTCACAGCTTACATACACACAGGAGAGAGTGTAAATACACAGAGAGATAACTAGGAAATGTATTTAATAAATGAAAGATTTAAGAAGATGGTACAAACTGCAGTGATCAGGCTATACTGACTGGCTTTGTTTTATATGTGTATAGCCTTATTCTACCCTTTTCTACCTATCCCCTCTTTGTTCTTTCTGCTCCGCTTTGACTGTGCACACTCACCACAGATTCACGGTGCTCTGCTTTTTCTGCATCCTCTCAGCTCACAATCTTATCAGTTGAAAGGTTCATTTATCCTGGAAGTGATGCCTATATCTTGTTAGCCCACTAATTAGTGTGACTGATAGGTTTTGTTTCTTTTGTTTATCTCGCACCCTGGGAGTCCTTAGTCAGATAACCCTGCTGGAATAAACATTCCTACATTCTGAAATGCTCTCATAAATCAGTGTAGCTGACCAGATGTGATCCCTTAAGCTTCCCTCCTTTTATACCTTGTAAGGGGTCCTTAACCATATACTCATAAAGTATCAGACACTCTCCTTCCACATTTGCTTGCAATTTCTTTCAATTTCTGCTCCCAACAGCAATGGGTAAGCATTCCATCAGGTGAAGCAATGAGGGTCTCTGCATTTACAAAACTTCCTGATATGTTGTAGAGAGAAAAATACATGAATCAAAGCAGATGGAAAAGATACTGGACTTTAGTGACTACAAAAACTGGGTGGGTAAATTGTTTTACTCTCAGTTTCTACACAGGGAGAGAGGCTAAAAAAGGAAACCCAGGATAAGAGTGTTTGGCCAAGGAAGAAAGAAGAGAGTTGATTGGGATGGTTGGTCAGGGAGCAGACAAAAAATTGCTCACATTTGAAGACTCTTTGAACAGAACAAACACATATTATAATCATTTGAACTAAAAACCTGTTGGCATAAATGGAAAACAGATAGGACAGGAGCGAAAGACATCATAGTGTAGTGGTAACTTGTCTTTTTCATGTGACAATGTAGATCTATTTTTGGTGTTCAAGTATCTGTAGAGTCATGCATCCTCTTTACCAGGCTGTGTGTTAAGAAAGGGCACAGACATTCATCAAATTAGAGAGTTTTCCTGTTTGTTTGTTTTTTTTTTTCAGACCATTCTATCACCTAGTATACCCTCATAAAATACTGATGACCAACAAATTTTTCTTCAGCTGTCATGGCAATCGCAGGCACAGGTAGAAGAAGTAAGGCTAAATAAGGCTCGAGGAATGACTGAACTTTGTCCTATCAGTTAATTTGTATCTGATTCTTATAAGCAACTACAGCAGGGTTCAACCTCCTGTTAAGAATATGATGACTTTTTGAAGAATAGCATATGTCTGCAAGGGGGGTTTCCCTATCACCAAAGAGAGATTTTTATCACGTTATCTCCCTGATACATCCATGCAGCTAAAAATGTCTCTTTTTTTTTTTTTCTTTTTCTTTTTCTTTTTTTTTCCTTTTTTTTTTTTTCTTTTTTTTCCTTCCTACCATGAGTGATCACGGTCCTGTACGATGCAATGTCTAATTCCATCTACCGCAAATGAGTTAGTTACAACAGCACAGATTTCGCTGCAGGCTAATGACAGTTTCACGTTGAGATATGTATTAATTGAGTTATTAGACTGTTTTCAGACCCCATGCCTGAATATTAAGTGCTGGCTAACACGTCTGTACTTATCATAGAGAGACTGGCAGATGCAGTCAGACAGATGTAGAAGAACAGCTGAGAGAGGACTGCAGAATGCTGATTTGCATGCATAGAACTGGAGCCATCTGTAAGGAGATATTTTTTCCCATCTGTAAAGAGGTATTTTCATAAAAGTTTTGCTTAGTTATTTTACACAGGACACTTCTCTGGTTATTTAAGAACACTGAAGAACTAGCATGACAATATAAAGAGTCCAAAGCAAGTAAGAATTTGTGATCCTTGGGGAAAATAAATAAAAAAATAAAAAAAATAAAAAATGATAATAATAATAATAATAAAAAAAAAAGGTAGCATTTTCAAGTAGGATATGCAAGAAAATAAGAAAATAAACATATGGAAGTGTGACTTCTGAGAATGTAGTATTTCCAGGCAAAATCTTGGTGGCCATACAGAGGTAGTAGAAACAAGATGTGGAATAAAAGTATGAGAAAAATGAATGCAGATGATGTGGAAAAAGAGTTCTTTTGTACAGTGTCACCAGAGATAAATAATAATAGGTTATTGCTGTAGCAATACCAGTACTAAAATAAATAATACTATAGCTTCAGTTAAGTGTACTCTGTGACTATAAGCACAATAAAAGAATATATTTCAAAGCAAAAATAAGAAATAAAATATGCATGCAATTGACTCACATGAAAACTTTTACCTCAAACATAGTACTGATAGTATAAAAATTTCCTTTTAAAAAATTAGTGGCTGATCTCTGTGATTCCTAGTTAAAGAAGAACCACCAAGAGAAAAAGAAAACAAAACAGAAAGGAAGAACAACCCTCAATTTAAAAAACAACTGAGTGGTCTTATTAAAGAGTCATATATATGTGCTGATGGGACAAGTAATGATTCAAGCTGAAGATGCTCAGGAATTAAGATAAAAATAATTGATCCAGGAGTTTCAGAGTGAGAGATGGCAGATGACATAAAGCTGGAAAAGTAAAGTAATCCTTCTGGGCAGTGTTGGAAAACTAAAAATAAATCTACTCCATGTCTCAGTTTATAGGTTGTTTATGGGATGCTTAGTAAGTGATACATAGTGCTAAAGGGTGTGATGTGAAGAGCTGATTTCTAACCATGTGTAACTTTTATTAACTCTCAGAAAAATTGCAGCGGAGTGTGACAGGAAAAAGAAAAAGTAAGAAAAATCTCTATTTTTGTCTATTGTACTGATTATTATAATGAAATAACTCATTAATTCTATTTCAGTGCTGCAATGGATTTTCATCAATGTTGACCAACAGTGGCATAAACTGGAGAGGCAAAATTGTGGAAATAATGTACTATAAAACCATTTTGAGGATATAGGCAAATGTAAACTGTTGATGAGCTGAAGGAGTTTGTGGTAGCTGACGAATAATATTATAGTGCAAGACTTAGATTGGATTGCACTGAGCTGTCTCCGGCATGAAGTAAGAGAGAGAAGTAAGAGTTGGCAACAAGTCTGTCCATTAGTGTTACAGAACATAAGAACGTTTGAGTGAATTTATAAAGGATGAACAAAATTAGAAATACATTTTTCTATTTGCAGTTGTGAAGTGAATTCTGTTAGCTGAGGGTAAAAAAGATGCCAAAAAAGGTACAGTGCATGGGTGTATACTAGTTGTGATTGAGGACATGCTGCCCAGTTCTTTCCAGAAGGGGTGCTCACTGTGATGTCAGTAGTGGTTTTAGTTGCATTGGAATAAATGTATTTTCTCTTCCTACTAGTAGCTTTAGAAGAGAAAGAAGCAAATGTATCCCTAATGAAAAATTGAGAATCTCAGTTAATCTATAAAATATTTACTTTCCAAGTTTTGTTTGCTTTTCTTTTGCAAATAATTTAAATACCCTATCATATAAAAAGAATTATAATATTTTTTTCATTTGAAACAATAGTAGAATTACAGACTATATCTACTTCAGAAGTTTGTAGGTTTTTTTAAGATAAATTTATAATTGCATAAGGGATAGTCAAAGTTAGTCACAACTTACAATCTTGTAAGATAAGACAGGATTTCTGTGAGTATTTCTGTGCAGAAGGTGAAAATAAATGACCATAATGATCCTATGTGAATGAGGAAATTGTAAAACAATTATCATATCAGAGCAAAATTCAGCAGTTTTCTTTCATCTTTCTATGTCTTGTAAAAATTATTTCAATATTATTAAATATTTAAATGGTAATTTAAATATTTATTAATATAATCTTCCAAACCAATAAGGCAGAATTCTGATCAACAGTTTTAAAGGAGCAAGGATTTTGTCTTCACTACCCTTCTTAACACAGTGATAAGTGTAAATCCTTTGAGATATTTCTTATTCAGTACTCAAAGTAACCTGTAACATTGTATGGGGAAACAAAAAACCTTTTGGACTAATGAAATGTCACTGCAGCACTTTGGAATAATAAATAATCAAGATAATATTTTATTTCCAAAGTAGAATGAAAAATTTTGGCAAGGGGTTTTTAGTTTTTTTTGAAACAAGTCTTCCTCACAATGGAAGGAATAACTACTCTGCATGTAAATTTTTTACTTAATTAAAAAAAAATAAAAATAAAAATAAATCGTCTTTACAATTTAAATTGTTAGACCCCTGAACGAGGATGTTTGTTTCAATGAACCTCAAGGGAGAAAAAATATGACTTTCTTTCCTCCTGGCAGTTATGGATATTGACAAAGGGAAATCATCAATTGCTACATGTAAATACATGTGACCATAGAAACTATAGATCAGAATATTATAAGGACTTAAACTTCAAGGAGTGATTAAAAATAATGTTTTGTTTCTCCTTTCATCAGAACTGAGGAAAGAAACAACAGAGTTAACCATTAGATACGGAGGATCAGAAGCACAGGAACAGTATCACTTCTGTTAACTTGTTAGTATCACAGTATCACAGTATCGTGCGATTTGGAAGGGACCTTAGAGATCATTGAGTCCAGCTCCCGGGATTCGAGCCCTCTGTGTAGCAGAGCAGCATTTCTGCCACTTACGCCACAGGGGGGATTCGAACCCCGGACCTCTGGTGTTGCAAGCAGCAACTTATACCACTGCGCCACCGGAGGCACACGGTTAGTGCTTATTTGTTTCTGTTTAGGTCTTGTTTTTCATGGCCTAGCAACACTAATATAGAATAATTGTGAATCTGTGCCTATATGTATGCATAATGAGTTGGCAACTGGAGAAAGAATCTAGTAATTTGAGGATAAACTGCAGCAGGAATGCTAAATCACTGTCTAAAATAGTGATTGAGAACCTCATGGGATGGCAGGGCCAAACCAAAGGAACTCAGGTGCATTCAATGCAATGCACCCCCTCCCAGACCTCATTTAAGTGTTGGCAGTGGGGGCAGGTGTATCTTGCTGGAGGTCTGTGCCTACTAGAGGCCTTCTAAAGGTAAGCATTTTTTCTTCTTTTGTTTCTGTACCCATGGCTGCTCACTGTGGGCTTATTCTCATTTGCTGCAGCCTACGCTTGTGCCACTCCACTATTATTGCTGTACTTTCCATTACATTACAACATTGCGTTAACTCTGCTCATTTTGAAAGACAGATTCATGACTGCAATCAGAAAAAGGTCTGTACAAACTTAGTGCTCGACTTGAAATTAAATTAATGGATATTAACTCTTAGCAAATCAAAAAGCTTAAGATACTGAATTCTGTATAACTTGAAAGATACCTTTACATGAAATAGGACCAGAAAATATATCTGAAATAAGGATTTAGTCAGAGATCTACCATTGAACTATAGAGTACTTACCCCTAATATGCATTCTTTTTTTTCCTTTTTCCAAAACAATGGAGGGAATATATACCAGCAGTTGATGTAAGAGAATGCAAAGTGCAGTTTGCCAAATGAATGACACAAAAGCTATAAGGTTCTGATTGCCTTGTGAACATTTTGAGGAAGAATGGAGGCTGTTAGTTCAAGGATGCTTTTTGTGAAATGACAGTAAAAGTTTTTGTTTAAAAAATAAAATAAATTCAGCATAATTAATTTGACTCTTAAATACTCAATATTTCACTAGTCAGTGTGTTTGAAAAATAAATACTAAGAGTATGGAAAAGAAAGCCACACGAGAAGAAAGTAATAAAATATCTCCAATTTTAAATACTCACTGGTGGGTGGCAAAGAATAGGACAGTTAGAAAACAGAAACACAAAAGAGGGCAGAGTTCCAGGAGTACTAGGAAAAATACACTTTATGTAAGTGAAAAAGTGCTTATTTCATAACTATATTATAAAGAGAACCAACAGGAGTCTAGAGGGTGTGAAGAAACAGCACAATAAAAACCAAGAGTTCCAAGTTGTATGTTCTTAGAAAATTGCTTTGTTTTAAAGTAGATGCTAAATCAAAAACTTGTTAAACTATGTGAAATTGCCCTTCTCAAGAGCAAGGAAGAAAGTACAGTTTAAATTAGAGATGAGATATAGTCTCTAGTTCTTTCCAGAAGGCAATAGAATACAGAAAGTGAATACCTTGTCACAAAATATTTACCAAAAATTAAAAAAAAATAAAATAAAAAAAAAATGAAGAATTTGACTTTCAGAGGGAGAGAAATCCAAACATTGCATGTGCTTTCTTCTCCATCTAAAGGTTTGGGACAAAAAAGGCCTTTGTATAAATTTTCAATATTTGTAAATATAAAGTAGATGTCCCAGGATTATGATTTATAATATTTCATATACATATACATATACATATAATTTATATTATATATTATTATATATTATGTGTTATATATTATACAGGTAAAATGTATATAATTATGTAATCATCATAATATATTTTATAATATTATAATTTAGGTCAGATGCTTTTATATATGATCATCCAAAACTTTTATATAATTTCTAAATTAATGACTGAAAAGAAACAAATGAATAAAGAGTTGATGTAATTTGTAAAAGATCACTGGCAGAGCTGAGACAACATTGTATGCATTACGAAGAAATCTTTAGTAATATCAACACAGTTTCTCCTCTCATAATAATACTAACAAGTTTTATTTACCACCTTAGCATATACAAATCCAAGATGTAATATTTGCATATTCAAATCTTCTTAAGTAATCCATGAGAGTCCATTTAATTAGCTAGTAAATTACCATCAGAAGACTCAAGTGATTATCAGTTTTACAAAGTTTCTGGGGAAATCTCTCTTCTGGTTCCCTGCTGATGTATATCATCTTGATTTCACTGACTTCACTGGAGTATGATTTCACTGACTTCACTGGAGTACTAATAGGCACCAGAGAGACATGGTGTCAGGTCTGAGGTTGTGAAAGTATTTGAGTACATCCTTAATTTTAAGCAAATGAATGAGCTCAATTTTGTTAATCATTTCTCCGCACACCTTGAGACAGTTGTCATGATAGGTATTGTGATTTTGAACTCTCTAATTAGAAAGCATAGAATAGCATTAAGTGTTTTGATAAATGTCTCATTTTGGTGCTTAGTTGGATGCAGGCACACATTCATTTGACAGGCACTGCATATTCACTGGTCCCCTTGGTAATTACTCTCTCCTTCTGACACACTTGCCTAGAGCCCAGCAGTTGATTTTGAGGATGCATGCCACTTTTGTCCCATTGGCAGGAGTTTGAAGGCCCTACTCATTCCGGTAGTGAGATCCCACTGACTTCAGTCACTGGCACCATGAGCCACAGGCTCCAGGAGGTGTCACTAAAGATAGTCACGCAGATCTCATCTGTAGCTGGCACCCCATCGCTGCAGTGCTAACACACAGGACAGAGAGTAAGATTACAAAAAGACAAGGTTAAAGAAGGATTTAATAAGAATGTAAGACAAAAGGAGATGGTCAGGCAAAAGTTCTTCTGTTTGGCTCTGTTTTACATGTGGCTTGTCTGTTTCTCTTTATTTCTCTTCTGTTCCTCCCCGATTCTGTTCCCTCAACCTGCATTGCTCAGTGGTACATGCCCATCCTGTCGTGTCACCATGAAAGCCTTGTATTTTCACTGTAATATTAACAAAATTTTGTGCTGTAAAACATTGAAAGTAATTATGGATTCATATTTAGTTGTTTTTAAACTTAATTTTATAGACATTTTCTTTTGTCTTTACTACTTGGTCAAATAACAAAACTTTGAATTGCTTTTATAAATTTCCATTTCTTCAATAGAAATTCTACTTAAATAGAATGTTGACAATTTATGCAAGAATATAGAAATTAAAAGTACATTTCCTATTAATAATATAAGATTGTTTCTGTATCTGCATATATAAGAGTAAGCAGTCTTAGTGCTTTCTAAGATAGGGGTCTTAGATATGCAATTTGTGTAAATAAATAATGGAAATGTTTCCCCATGCCAGAATGTAAGTTGTTCACTAATCTTAGAAATTCATGAAGTATCTGTGGTTTAATTTTTATTTGACCTCAATACATTATGGATGACAATGTTAGATAAATATTTTTGTTAAGAAATCAAAATGAAGATGCCTTGGGATTTAGCTGCGTGGCTCATAAATCTATTCCTAAGCTGTTATTTTTATCTGTTCTTTTTTAAACTGCATTGTCTATAAACTTATGCATATTTTAAACTCAGAAATAAATAAAAATAAAAATTCAATATACAAGATGCTCTCTTTGTTCCTCTCTTTAGTTCTCAAACAATTTGTATAACATGTTCCATTTTCTATCAGCTACTCAGTCCTTTGCTATCATAAAAAAATAATGCTGATGAAATGATAAGGAGCTCACTTTGCCTCTCTTGTTGCTGTAATCCTTTTAAGAACATTTGCATTAATGAAATCTCTTAGAACTTCATTGATAGAATTTTATTTTTGCTCAACACAAGGTTGTTCAGTCAGTTATTTATAACTTTTAATCAAATACTTCCACCTGGCCCATGCTCCTATAAAATTTTTATAGATTATTAATTTGAAAGATGTTTTGAAGGCAATAATGAACTATTGTTCTGTTTTAAAATGTTGATAAACTGTAATTAGAGTAATAGTTTTTAAAAAATGTTTCTTTTTACTGAAATTTATTTATTTCACTAATAGTTCTTCCTCTGAAAGTAGATACTTTTCTAGCAAAGCTACACGTTGTAAATCAACATTATCCTTACAGTGCACATATGCTAACTCCTAAATAAATTTACCCACATTTTTTAGGGAATATATCATTTTCTCCCTACAGCTCTGAGGGGTTAATTTTATTTCCCGCATATGCCTTACATGATGAGTATAGTAATTACAAAAATGACTACAATGTCAGGAAGCCTCTTTAAGGACTAAAACATCTCTTCTAATCTTCAAAGAAGACATAAAGAATAAGGAATAACATTCTGAAACAGCACAAAGCAATGGGATTACTGAAAAACAACAAAACTCACAAAACAAAAAACAAAACAAAAAAAAAAAAAAAAACAAAACAACCCACTGTGGAACTTGCCTATCAGAAGATATTCTGAAAATAACATTTTATTATATATTTTTTGTTCTATAGAAATTCATTCTTAAACATCAAAGGAAAATTATGCTATAAGCACCATAGGCTCACAGGATGATAGTAAAATGAATATTGGAAGTAACCTCAGGAGATTATCTAGTTCTCAGTAGGGCCAAATCAGAAGTCAGACCAGGTGGCTTAGGGACTGATGCAGCAGGTTGGAGAAAAACATTGAAAATGAAGATTTCACAAATTTTCTGGTTACCTTGTTCCAGTGTCTGTACTCTTGGAAGAAAAAAGATTTCTTGGGTATAGTCAACCTATATAATCATCCTGGTTATCTGCGTTCATATCTATCATCTCTCATCTTCCTGCTCTGCACCACTGTGAGCTTGCTCTAGCTTCTTGATGAGCTCTCTGTAAATGCTTGGCAAGGTCTGTAGTTAGGCATCCAAAAGCAGTCACCTGAGAAGGTTCAACAACAGCATATTATACAGTCTTTCTTCACAGTGCAAGTGCCCCAACAGTTGGCCAGCTTATGGGCATTCTGCTGAGCTTGTCCGAGCCAACTAATTTCTTTTATGAATGGGAGAATCCAAGACAAGGCTGTAGATAAGATGAAGTAAATTCTATGTAAAGGGGACTCACCATTTCCGTTGACTTCCTGGCCATACTGAGAATAACCATAGATAGTCTAAATCCAACACTTCCCCAAGTTTTGTATCACCTGTGATATTTTATTAATCAGTGTTGTGTTCTGCAGAGACATCGGAGTTCAGCTACATATATAATGTGGCCTTTGGATCTATTCATGTGTTTTAGCAAATGGATCTATCAGAATTCCATGAATTAAGCTCTGATGTCTCTCACTACCTGATTGCTTGTCACAGTATTGGAATGTGCTTCCCAAAGTCAATTCTTGCAGATACGCTATGCTTACTAAGAAGTGTTAGGCATACACTACTGAAAAAGCAATCACAGGAAAACCAGGATGAGAATAGAATTATGCAGATTTTTATTTTATTTTATTTTATTTTATTTTATTTTATTTTATTTTATTTTATTTTAATTAAAAGAAATAAAAGGGAAGTTATAAACAGAATAAGAATGAAGTCAATATGTAATTTATGTTTACATTTTTCCACAATACTTCCTAGTCAGGAGTGGTTAGCAAATTAAAAGTTATATATGTATATTTTATATACATATTTACACAAATGTGCACATACATCTAGTATGAATTACAATTTTGGAGGCATTTAATGAGTATGTAGTAGTTAAAGCAAAACCAAATTGAAACAATAAAGCATACACTTTTTCTCAATTTTAAAAATAAGTTTAGAGAACTGTAATGATTCGTAGGAGAATTAAAAACAAAATTGGGAATTTTTAACAGAAGATATTGTATAATTTCTGTGACTAAAGCACTAAAGGAATATCTATGTTTATGCTGTCCTTTAATACGATACAGTATAAAACAGTAAACCTCTCAGTTCTCTAAATATCCTATAGAGATTTGTGAAGACAATAGGAAGAAAAGAGTGTATCATACTAGGAAACTGCATTAAATTCTACTGACTTTAATTGCTCATTATATGAGAAATTATCAGAAGTCATCAAGAAGTGCAAAAACCAAATTTCTTTTCTGTGAAGGGAAATGAAAAATAAAAGAACATTGAACTCTGGGTGTTTGGTTTGGTTTTGTTTTCTTAGGGAATATACCTTGATCTATTTCATGTGAAAGAAAACTAGAGGTGTTCAGCAGACACTGAAGTAGTAAAGACCCAGACATTTCTCTTGAAGCTGAAAAAATATTTGCACTTCTGTTTGTTATTTATTTATTTCATTTACCTTAGCCCTAGATAGTTTTGGAGTTTTGAATTAGGATTTTCAAGTAGAAATTAATATTTCCTAGAATGACCATACCAACATACTTCACAACACTAAAATTCAAGACACGTTTCTCCAAATGTCTATAATATGATTACTTGCATTCATCTTTCTGATGCATTTGACTTCAAAGAGACTGAACATGAAAGTAAAATGAATCAAATGCAATAATATTTGCAGAATTGGGCCCTTAGCAAAACAGCTATTCAGACTTGAAGTGCATACAACACTAAAGAGAAAATAATGTAAATAATAATATTCCTTTGTGTAATTTATTTATTTATTTATTTATTTTAAGGATGGGGAGGGGAGGAAGAAAAGAAAAAGTTCTTTTGGTTTAGAGGGTATTTTGAGGTAAGCTGCATTTGTTGAAAGTCTTCCCTCTTTACACAGAATATTCAAACTGTCTAAATGAAAGTTTGTCAGAGAGTTTCTTCTCAGGGAACCATTTAATTTTATATATGAAATAGTGTTTTTTTCAACAGAAGAGGTATGCAGATCACATTTTCCCCAATAAACACTGACAGATGTCAAACAGATAAATAAATAAAAATTCTCTTATTGCAAATTCAGGATTTCTAATCTTTTTTTTCCCCATACTTTGAGTAAGCATGTCATGGTTTTAGGGAATGTTATTCTCCTCCTCACCTGACTCCCAGTTTGGTGAATTTATCCTTTTGTTTTCCTTGCTCTTACAGTAAGTTTTGGTACTTATACCAAAGGATATATGCATATATATAAATATATATATATATTTAACCAGAAACATCAACCCAAAGTCTTATTATTTGTTCATTTTTCAATTTTTCACATACAAATGTTTTTTAAAATGGAAAAAAAATTCAATCCTATTTTTAAGGTTATTTAAAAAACAACAACAAAAACAAACAAACACAAAAAAACTCAAACCAACAACCTTTTATTGTCATCCTAACTGCATGCATAGGTAATTGATTCATGTATTATCTGAAAAGTCTACCTAAGTTTCACGAGTTGGCCATCAGGGGGCACTAAAAGAGTATACAGATGCTATGTTCAGTCAACCAAGACTATAATGTCAGCCGTATGACCATCCTACTTTCAGATCCCCTGAAGTGTCTCTATGCCTGAAGCTACAAGTCAATCTTGTAATCACTAAGGGTGTGCATAGATCCCTGTAGGTAAGTTTTCAGAGACGCAGTCAATGCCTACTTCAGCAGCTTGGATTTACAGTAAATTTAAACCCAAAGGCATCTAGAGCAAAATTAAACAGAACAACATACACCAGTAATAAATTAGGACAAGATCACTAACAATTTTCACATTTTCTACATAGTAAACATAGATAGAAAAAGTTCCTGATTAGAGTATTTCTTACGTGTACTCCTCTGAAATGAATGATCTTTTTGCTTTTCAATTCTTCAGTGACCTCATAAAATATTCTCAAGTACAGCAATTTGAACATGAATTCACACAGATAACTACGGTGAGGTTTGTTTGTTTGTTTGTTTTCTTTTGAGATCACAAATTATGAGTAAGAAAGCAAAATTATCCTGCAAGATGTTCTGTTTACCTGAATAAGTGCTTTACGTTGTCTACACCCATAAATATTTATTTAAAGATGTAGTTCTAACACATAACCCTGTAGATGTATTTTTTTTTTTTTGAGATGAATTATGTTTTGAAGGCACTCATCACTTTTTGTTAAGTATTTAAGCAACAGAGATTCATTTCAGCTAACCTTAGTAATCTAAAAATTGAAGAAAAAATGAAATCTCTTCATATTGGTTTTCTCTACAGTCTCTGTTAAGATTATTCATGTCACCTATTTTAGATACATCCCATAGAGAAGATATAATTGTCTTTTCTTACTATGTTGATCTGTACATGGGTCCTAGAGAAAAACAGACTAGCTGAAGACAGATTAGGTAGCATTTGTTTCACTTAACATTCTCTGGTATATACCTGGTGAAGTCTAGCTGTCTGTTTTCTCCATAGTTCACTGGTGAAATGTGTCAAATCTATAGAAAAAATCATCCAGTCTTTTGTAGATATCTAGTATCTTGGTAGATATTGTTGTGGCTTAGTATGGCAGGCAGCTAAGCACCACATCAGCTGTCTTGACTGTATTCCTTCCCAGATTTTTTAACACCTGTAGTCTCCTCAATGGCAGGGCAGTGTGAGAAGCTGAAAAGTCATTGACTTATTATGACTACTGCTCAGCAATGACTAAATCATTGGGATCTCAACTGAAACCAGGACACATATCTTGTCTTTTTTTTTTTTTTTTTTTTCTTTCCTCCTTATTTCTTCTTGCCAACAAGTTCATCCAAGCAATTTGCTTTAAGTAGATGATGAAATTACACAAGATGACTTTAAACAAATAAAGGATACAAATTCCTGTAGATGATAATACTACGTAGGTTGCTCTGAAAGATATTCCTATTTATTTCCATGGAAAGTAAACAGATAAAAAGAGTAAAATAACATTATTTAATAGAGCAAATTCTTGCCACAAAAGGCTATTTTTCAAGATAGTCACAAACAGTAGCTATGCATTTTCACCAGCAACAAACAAGAGTCTGCATGTTGCACTTGTAAATATCTGCATCTGTGGAGGTGTCATGTTGTTGCCAGTGAAATGCACCAGCCACTGCCTCACTGCATCTCATTCATAGCAGCCTTTGTATAAACAGACAGGAATTAGAATGGATTTTATACTGGAGCTACATGGGTGCACACTGGTACTGTATGGCAAAAGGAAAAGAATCTAGTACAAGAGGAAAAAGAAATGGACTCACTTTATTGTTGTCAACACTTTCAGCGGTCTTCTGAATATGTTATTTTTTGTTTTTAAAAGACTCAGCTGCCTTCAATATGAAAAGTTTCTTCATTTTCTTTCATCTAAGAATAAAAAATCTGCCTGAAAACTGGAAATTGTGAGAAAATTCAGTACTTTAAAGTGATAATAACAACATTTATTTCTTATTTTGACTCATTTTCAATGAATAACTGCCCTTTGCTTTTAAGTATTTTGATAAACAAGAAGGCCAAATGTAAAAATCACACTCTGCCATTCCTTGTAACCCAAATGTTCACTTCAAATATCTGGATATTAACTTTGTTCAGCATATGTCAAGCATATTCTTTTTCTCTCCAGGGGATGTGTAAATGACTGAAAATAGAAACCAGACTAGAGGGAGTATGCAACAAAGTATGAGTCTGATACAGCAATAAAATAGCTACATTGACTAACAACATCTTTACTCAGGTAGTGAAAATTGGTAGCTTTTCTTTAAAAAATAAATAAATAAGTAATTTAAAAAAATTAAAAAATCAAGGAGATCATCATTCCACATAGATGAAATTCTTCAACACTTAACTTTTTGACTTTCTTTATATTTCATAGCTTGTAGAACATCACAAGAGGAACATTCAATTCCAAAACATAATGTATAGTTATTTACCTGAACTCTTCTCTGTTGTGAAGACAGTTCCAGGCAGGCTTCAACCCTGATTCCCTTACTTTATCCCAAAGGGGAAAAAAAAAAACTTTTGCCAAAGCTAAAGTGATGTTTACTGCCCCAGTAGTTATTTCAATAAGCGAAGCGTTTAATGTGAAATCATTTAAATAACTCACAGATGTAGATTTTTCCAGAGAAATAATAAAGAAACCTTAAGAAAACTTACATTAATACAAAAGGTACATAACAACTTGCTTCCTGACTTGCTGTATATAAAAAGGATGTGCCTAACTGGAAGTCTTAAGGGCTGGCATGTCACAAAGTGGCATAGATATAGACAACTCTAAACATTTCCAGATATCTTAAACTCCTTTCCCCAGCTTATTTTGAAGACAAACTGCTCATGACAAATAAGTAAATGAAATGGAGAACAGAATACATAATATATAATAGAAACAGATAATGTGGAGGCCAGCATGGTACTATCAGATCTAGAAAGAGCTGAAATAGATTTTCCTCTGGCAGGTGTAGTGCTGTATGGGAGACTAGAACAGAAAGGTTTATTTTTTGAAGGCATATTTTTGGGGGGTGTTTTGACAACAAGTTTAACTGAATCATCAACTAGTCAGAAACAATTTTTATTAACTGGGCAGGAATGAAAAATGAACAGTTATGCTGACACACCAAAATGGTATTTTTTGATGAATACACTTGATTTCCACTTCATTGCTAGTAATGAACTACTTTATAATTCACGGTAGATGTGATCTACTTATTTTATTAACATCTTTTATATCATATTCTACTTTTTAAATACATAGTTTGTGCATTTTAATGTTTAAAAAATATAAAATTTTCAGGATTAAAAAAATAAAAAATAAAGAAAATTTAAAAAGTTTATATTATGTGCTACCACGTAGCTAGCTTTTATAATACAGTCCGTTTGAGGTCTAACTTTATTTTCTTCAAAAATGACAGACTGTTTTCATTTATTCTGTTCTGTATTTATGAAACCTTCTTTGATATACTTTGAATTTTACAGCATGTTCTGGCAGAATGTTTTTGCAAATTGTAATCTTTAAAAACTGACACTGTGTTCTTACAAAATAAACATAGTACCGTGATATTTGTCTTGACATAAGAGAACTACTCTCCTTTTTTTCCATCAAACGCTCTTCTTTATCCATGAGTTTTATTTTATTTTATTTTTTATTTTTGAGAGTTCTTTCTTTTGAGAGGATGTTAAGTTGGTTAAATATCCCCTGTTTGTGAAAGAAGCTGCAAGAGAACAATTTGCAAGGCTTCAAATATTCATGTTTAACACTTAGATAAAATTAAGATCTTTCAGACTTTTTATATATAGTTTTTTATATAACTGTAAAGGAGGTTATACCACAGAATGGTCAATAACAGTGACACCTGCATAGAATTCTCATTCAAAATACCTTTTCTTCCTGAACTAAGCTAGAGCTTTGAACTGAAAGTCTCTTAATTGTCATGACTGATCTGATCACTTATCTATTGTTATAAGGTCTGTACATTATAAACAAAGATTTCTAGGCTGAAAAAATCATTGTTTTCCCAGAAAAATTCTCAACAATAAATCTATGTTTTATTAAAGTCACTAGGTGTCTTGGTAGGTGTTTTTTTGTTGTTGTTGTTGTTTTTTTTTTTTTGTTTTTTGTTTTTTTTTTCCAATTATATATAATAAAATATTAGTTCATTGGTTTTTTGTTTGGTTGGTTGGTTGGTTTGTTTTGTTTTCCTCTCTGCAATCTGTTTGTTTGTTTGTTTTCAGATATTACCCACATTCAGAACACTTTCAAAAAGCTACAGTCTCAAATCATCATTATAAATATTTTCCAGTGTTGACGCCTAGTAATAGGAATATTGTCACTGATATATGTTGCAAGTATTTAATTATATTTAAACAATCACCACACCAAGCTACAGTTACATTATAATGTGATTAAAGGCTTGCTTTAAGAAATAGTCAGGATCTGCTCTGCTAGTTTTACTTTCTAATCCTCTAAGAAGGGATTAACATAAAAAAATAGTCTCTTTATTTCTCTGCTCCTTCATTTCAAGGCGCAAATAATATTTGAAGATTAGAAAGCTTACTATGTCTCCTACCATTGCTATTGCACAAGCAAGCATTGTCTGTTCTCATAATAATTTTATGATTATATGTAGTCATTCTTAATTCTGTTATTTTTACTTCTGTTGTGACTTTATAGGCTTTGTGATCCAGCAGGTCTGTCCTACTGGCTGATCCATGCAATAACACTGAGTGAGTCTTCCACTGTCAGTTTCTTTACTGAATCTATTTTCATTATTTTAAACAGATCATTTCAAATCCGTTCCATGCATACTCATACACACTCTGTAAAAATTGGAAAGTAAAATACTAGTTAACTTGCCCTCAAAAAATTGAGGATACTTTCAGAAATGTTTATAGAAATAGGAAAAAAAGCACTCAAAAAGTTATTCATATAATAAATGATTTCCCATTTTTGTAAATAACTCTACTAAATATTGCTTTTGAGTTTAACAAGGATGTTGTAAATTTAAAAATGCATAGATCTAGGGAATAAAAGTTACTTTGCTGAGTATTGCCAAAGAATTTTAAATGTCCTACATCTAGAATTCACAAGGTAGAATGATGTTTCCACAAGACAGTATTTGACACTGCAAGACCTAGATCTCATTGCTGAATATCTGTGTTCAGGAACTGAAATGTATTGTTCCATTTGTACTGGTTATTCAGAAAAGTGGGGATTTTAAAAACAAGTTTATACATTTGTAGACTTCATTCCATAGGTACTTAGCCTGTCTTAAAACAGCAACTGACCTTGGAAAAGGAAAACTTGTTCTTTTGTATTCACTGTAGGGCTGGGCTTGGTGCCCAGATTTTATGTTCCTTGTGTCATTTTTTTAATACCATTTTTTTTTTTTTTTTTAATGTTGGTCTTATGTTTACAGAATTTTTATACATATTTTCTTTTCAAATAGCATTTAGTAGCAAATGAGTACTTCAGATAGCATTTGGTAGCAAATGAGTACTAAGCTTGAGTAGCAAAGTATGCATGTTTAATAAGTTAGTATTTTTTGGAGAATCCTTATGGGAAACAGACTGACTTAAAACGTTCTTTAATTTGAAACTATCATTTCTGAAACAAGGCTACTCTGTAAGCACCATGTGAACTAAAGCTTCAGAACAGGACTAGCTTTCTGCATATGATTAGGGAGACCAAAATTATCTTTCCCTTGGCACATCTGCAAGAGACAGCACTTAAAAAATAAACTCTCTCTGCAGGCTATTGAAATTAAGCACAGTGATCTCATACAAAGCACAGTGCAGCTGGTACCATGGGATGAAGACAGTTGAATCTTTTCTAATGGAAAAATGAAGTCAGACCAAGCTTGCCTCCTTTCTTTCACAAAATACAATTATGTAAACTACAAAGCTCCATTATAGACAATGTTTATAATTAGCAACTGTTTTTCCCTTAATTTTAAGTAGAGCCTGTTAATGGTTGATGTCAAGCCAAAATATTTCCTACAGATGCTACAAACAATGAACAATCAAAAATCTGTTTCTGTTGTTTCTTTTGTAATTATTTCAAATTGTGGAAACCTGTAATAAAAATGAATGTAATGAACAAACACCATTGCATGTTGATAAACATCATAGTCTTTCAATTTCAGGAAAGCAACTATGGCATACTGACTCATAGAGGAAGAAGCTTATTTCTCTAACATATATACAGAGAATTTGACTTCATCAATTTTCATGTTAGTATCATTTTTTATGGTATACAGTTCTGTTGATCTGTCTGAAGTGTAGAAGGGGTTTGTGATCCTCTGCTTTATGTTTAGACAATATTACATATAATTGGAACACAGTAATGTGACAATTCAAACAATGAATTGCTATATTCAGTAGAATGATGTGAAAATGCTTCTTTTCATTCTTTTGTGGTTTTTATAATTTATAGGCATGTCAGATATGATTCTGCACTGGACTCTACTGAGACATTCTTCTGAATCAATCTAAACTTTTGTTAATTTTTATTATTTCATGAGGCTGTAGGTTTCTACACTTGGTCAGATAGTAAAGCTAGAGCTTATTTATTAAACCTGAAGTGAGAGAATTCCTACAGGTGATAAAGAAAATACAGGTTTACTTCTTTTATAGAGTCATTTCATGTCTAGACATATCTCCAACAGAGAACACTGATGGAATCATCAGTTTCAGTAGATCTTTACAAGAAGGGAAGAAATTATTTAAAAAAATATTCATAACCTATCAAACAGTCCACCCATCAAATACATGTATTTTCAATTTGGAGAGAACGATGTTTTGGGGGACAGTGTCAAGGGCCTTAATAAAGTCCAAACAGGTGATATCAGAGGCTCCTTCCTTGTCCATTGACACAGTTATGCCATCATAGGTTGGTCAGATATCACTTGTCATTGCTGAAGCCATGCTGGTTATCTTGTATCAACTCCCTGTATCCCATGTGCCTTAGCACACCTTCCACAATGACTACGTTTTCTCTTTGATTTTTCACAAGCTCTTAAAATGAGTTTTGACTAATTTTATACAAGTTTTAAGGGGTTTTATTGTTGAATAATAGATACTGAGAACTTGATATTGTTGTTTTTATGCTGCTGTATGTAGCTAAAATTAAATAACAACCCTTCTACTCAAACAGATCATGACAGTCGCTGAGTTTATCTTGTGTTTTCCAGATGAAAATAGTGATGAATTGATTATTCTAATGAATTAGTACATTACATCTATTTTGAACTTCCTAGACAAAATGTAGGTTTATTGTATTATTTATTTTTAATAATCTAAAAACTATAGCTGGAGTAGAAAGCTTTTACAATAAACAAGGGGGAGGCGGGGGGGAGGGGGGGGGGGGGGAGGGGGAAGATAGCATGTTTTTTCCTGCATTTTAGGGACATCTAGAGACAGTGTTTTCTAGATATCTCAGGGAATCTAATTTATGCTGAATAATTTTCCTTGATTTTGATTTGTTTTCTTCAAGGCACAAGTGCTGAAGTAGAACTAAAGTTAATAATTTTCAATCCCAGTAAGGATTTTTTGTTTATTTGTATACGAGGGTTTTTCCTTCACTGTAGGTTCAAACTGATGTTGTTTATGTTGCTCTTTAAAGATTAAAGCTAAAGCAACATGATCTCCTCACCAGAAAGTTCATGAGCAGTCCTTTGAAAACTTAACTGTGTTTCAGATAACTTTTTGTGTTTGTTATATCATGAAAAATAAGACTGAAAAAGTTCTTCTGCCTGGAGCCTAGAAGACAGTATGAAAAATAACTTTTTATATGCCTTGAAGTGGTACTGAAATTGAGTTCTTAGGAAGGTAAATACAACAAGAAAGCATTTCTTTGAGGAACAGGAAAATGTCCATAGCTCTTAAAGAATTAAGTTATTTCTCTCCCACAAATTACTGTAGAAATTAAGAATGACATTGACCTGTACACTAGTAATGTAATTTAAATAATATAAAGTACATGAGTCAAAACTTAGAAGTACAATCTGCAATATTACATTATGGCTACTGTTTATAGTAGATATTGTTTGTACAGTAAAATATCTAACCATATTTTCTTATTTCTTTCTGTTGCACAGAAGCATGTATTACCACTAATTCTTTTGGTCATTGTAATGCACTGGGGCTAGTGTTTCTATGATCCCAATAAATTAGCCACCCAGACTCTGAAACAAATATGACCTATTGGAGCTAATGCTAGAAGGAAAAAGAGGATAGATTAGACAAATACTTCAGATATGGGGAGCTCTCAGCTGTGCATCTGGTAGGAAGAAACCTCTGATGGTGGCAAGGCGTACCCACCCTGATAACTTTCAAGTAAGAAGTACACTCGCATTTCGTCCTTCAAGTTCAGCCTGGATTATCTTAATAGAAAACAGTTCTATCCAGCACTTCTACCAACAATCATGTCCACAGGATAAAGTGATGGCTTTTCTTCAAGATAAAGACACACATATGGCACAATCACTAGTACGCAGTAGAAGCTGCTCACAGGCCATTTCATCAGGGATAACTGGCTTATCTTGAAGCATAGCACAAGCCTGGTGATCAAGCTACAAGCATGCATAGGGCAAAGGTCTGCACCTATTCAGGATAACTTAAAAGAATCATTAACTACTTGATGTATGACAATCTTCTAGTTAGGATTAGTTGTACGTGGGAAGAAACATTTCAATTAAGACAGAAAATTCTAGAAAATTCTGATTTATCCACAGAATTTCCATTAAAAGATTAAAAAACTTCCATGCTAAACTGCAATGACACAAGCATGAGTCATATCCATTTTTTAAACTCTTTCCTTACCAGTATAGATTTTATTTAATATTGTATTTATTTCATATAATAGAGAATGACCTTTAGATCATCTAGCAATCAAAGAAAAGAAGATAACTGAAGATTTTTAGCTTTACAAGTAGTATTTTCCCCCCCTCTGTTATTTGCTTTATTTTCGTTAACAATTTATACTATAGTCTAAAGTGAGTTTGAAGTGTTTTAAAATTTTTCAAGTGGAAGCAATCACGGAGTTAGGGACTCTTTGATTAGCTTATATCTATAGTTACTGTAAAGTAGCTAATGTGAAATCTGCAATTAAATTAAAGATGTACTGAAAAAAGCATAGAAAATTAAACCTGGTTTTTCCTATAATAATCTCTGGACTGGTCAAAAATTCTGAAGTACAAATACCAGAATATTCTTTGACTAGTTGTCAACCATGAGTTGTCTCAGGTACATTTTGTTTTAGAAATACTGATACTGTGGGGACAAACAAAATGTTTCAGTATATATCTCTTCTTAAAAAAGAAATATAAAGCTAGAGTTGAGGGGTACTACTATACATTTTCCCTAATAATTTTTAAAAATGCATATTATATAATATTATAATATATTGTATGAAGTGTTTACATGGTTTACAAGTTAATATGTAATACCCATATCTACCACGTCAGTTCTGGTTCTCTGACAACAATTCTTTAAAAATTATTTGGGAGTGTTGTCCTTATAAAAACATTGTTACTGTATGAGTTGGAAAGGGAAATAACTACAAAAGGAACAAAAATAAACATGTGACTCCATAGTCAGTGATAGGCGAAACTAGGTTCTAGAATTTTTTTTGACTACTGCTTAAAATATTTTTACATTGAAAAACCTGCTTGTACACTCATGTAATTAAACTACATACTATTTATCTATTTCTCACATGCTCTGCTAACTAACATTAGTATGGACTGCAGCAAATGCTCTTCTGTGGCCATAGTTACGACTATGTAGAAGGGATTGCCAGCATAAAAGTATAGCAGAGTTTTTGTTATTTCTTTTCTTATTGTTTCTGAAATACAGACTGATATAGCTATCCCACCAGAACTTTGTAATATAAACCAAGCCTCAGGCTCTCAGTCTGCAGCTGACCCAGCATAACGTTACTTTGTAGTCATTTAACATTTGGAAAAAATTCTTCACAATTCTGAGTTCTAGAAATGTTGTGATTGTTCTACAGGTGTGTCTCTGTTATTACAAGCTCTAGGCAGGCCGAGGGCCTTTTAACTTTCTAAATCCATCACTTTTAATATATCATAGGACTCTTCCTGTTGTATGTGTGATAAAATGTTCAGATAATTACTGAGATGCTTCACTTTTATAGTGTACCAGTATCAGTTTACCAGCCCCAGAGACAAAATATACTTCAAAACAAAGCAGTCAAATGCCTCTGAATTACTCTGCAATTGAACACTGTTTTGAAATTTATTTATTTATTTATTTGTTTATTTATTTTTTTGAAGGGGGAGGAGTAAGGGAGGGGATAAGGGAGGGATAAGGGGGAGGAGAGGAGATGGAGCTTTAGGAAGCATAAAGGAATATCCACTTAAAAACTCCATCATCATTATAGAGAAAAAACTGAAACTAGACATTGACATAGGAGAGTTTATAATCCACGATTTCAGGGAAAATTAAAAAAGAAAAAGGTGGAAGAGCCTTATCTGGTTTCTTTGTTATGAGCTACAGGGAATCAATTCTAAAGCAGTTGTTTACTGATGAGGACATATGCCTGCTGGGAGGCAATTTTGGCTAATACAAATTTTTGGCATCTGCACTATTTAAATGTATTATTAAAATGCACTTTTTACATGCTTGTATACTAAGTTTAGGGCTGTATTTCAGTAAATGCCAACATGTTTTTCTTTATGAATTAACAGTATTCCATTTTATTTCATTTTATTTACTCTTTCACTTAATTATTCAATTAAATATTTCAAAGCCACATAATGTTTTTCTGCCCATCCCTATTTTTAATATTCCTCTATACATTCTCTGTCCTTCTTCGCTTCTTGTCTGTCTTATGGCTGCATGTGCATGTGTTTCTAGTTCAGTGTCATTGAGTGCTACTAGGAATTGTCAGATCTGTCAAACTTCTGATTGAATTTTCCTTCATGAGTCAAGTAAGAGCTGCAACTTCTGTTTCTAGAGTCCAATTTTATAAAGCAAAAATGATGACCTGGAAAAAGAAAATCCAGATTCAGAAAATAACAATTTTCCTTCCTCTTGAGTTGAAGTATTACCCATGATTAGAACATTAACAGAGGTTTTAGTTACATTAGAGATTAGCCAGCAGCATTCCTACAACAATGACATGGAAAGCTTCCAGTATATTTAATCAACAATAAAACATGCATTATACATTCAGACAGACATATAGCATTATTAACTTTTATAAAAATTACATTTTAAAATAAGCAATACTGTTGAAATCATAATCATTTAAAGCATAGTCAAGATAGTATGCAGGTGTTTGGATAAAGCTGAATATGCAGTTTGAAATCAGTCATAATCACTATTGCTGATGTTCACACATTAATGTTAGAGTTAAGCTAAATTGCTTTTATCTGTCTATTGATAGACTGAGTTTTGAAATTTTTTACATTCCAAGCAAACATGAAAGAACAAATACTGCTGTTTTTTGAATAGGTATTTTAAATATTTCTTTTTCAAAAGTTTCAAATGGGTTTGCTGAAATGCCCTCAAACAGATTTAAAACAAAATCCACCATTGCTGCCATAACAGTGACAAGGTTTTGATACTTAAATGGTGAAAGAAAAATATAGTCTTTGTGGAAACAAAAAGTAACTTATACATTAAGTTCATACTACTAGGCTTTCTCATAATTTTATTCACTTTATAGATTCATTGCTTTCCTTTCAAAGTTAGTTTTTCAGTAAAATGCAAAGGGTTAGTTATGTGTCATATTTCCAGAATTAATCTTTCTCCTTCTCATTCAAATTTTCTTAGCCACTAAATGCATGAGTTTGAAAACTATAAACATGGTTAGTCCTTCCAATTATTGTATTTTTATTATTTTATATTTTAAAGTTATTTTCATGTATTTTCTCTTCAGGTTTACGATCATAATTTTAGGGAACTCCAAATGAGTTTTAACTCCATGTAAAATTGGTAAATAAATTATGATGAGTTATGATGCTAAATGATACATACAATCATGAATAATAATTGACAGTGATTTATTCTTCCTGAAATTACTGTACGTCACACTTTGAAAGTTTGTAGATTTCAGGGGAGAGGAGTTGCTCTAAGTTCTCTGGGGTATAAAGTAGTTTACATAAATTGTAAAACACAGATATTTCTCTGATAAACTATTCCCTTGGCTAATGAAGCCCTCTAATTGTGTCCTGACTACAAAAGAAAATAATGCCCTGATTTTGATTCACTGCCAACACATATCACACAGTGCCTACTGTGTAGATTGAAGAAATATTTATGATCATAGATTTGATATGAATTATTTAGATTAAGCAATAATAGAAATGAGATTCAATATAGTATGTCAAAAACAAATTAAAGTAAAGCAAGTGCTTGCATGAATATCAGGTATTTCAAATAGACACAGAAAATAGTGTTATTATTTGGAATGCAGAGAAAACATTTACATGAAACTTGCAATATCATATAATATGTATGAGTTTACAAATTTCTGGAGCGAACAATATTAAAGAAAGTATTAGTATTCATTACGATATTTTTAATTCTTATTAATAAATTTAAACATGCATATTTTTGCAATCTACATCTTTCAGTTACTGCATATTTTTTCCTCTACTATTTGAGGATCAGTTTTATATTTGGACATTTTCTTTCTTCTATATTTTTCACTCTGAGAGTTAATTTATTTTCAAAGGAGAAGCGCTGTACAACACAATATCTTAATCTTGACACTTCCAAAAAGATATGTAATTGAGGACTTTTTGTTCTTTCTCAAATGTGACAAACACATGAAGATTTTTATTTTATTTTCTGCTGTCATGGGAAGGTGGGACTTTAAAGAGAATTCTAGCTTAGACACATCTTTGCTATCAAAAAGTACTTTCGTTTCAAGGTCATTTTAAAACCTAAGTGCTAAAAAAGACTACAATTCACAATTTTGATGCTAGTCTGATCAGTATGTCTACCACCACTGCAGAGGAAATGCCAGGTCACAGCCTGAACCAGTGGTTGAGTACCAGGTGAGAAGGAGGGCCTAACCCAGGCAGCTCTGGTGCAAGAATGCATCTGAGTGACTGGAAGGCATGGAGCCTGGAATCACCTCTCCTCATGCCCATTTAAGTGTTAGCAGCTGAGGGAGCATCATCTGGGTAGAGACTGCGTTTCTCTTGAGCTACCACCAACCATTGGAAGAAACAAACTAATTTTTTTTCTTTTTTTTAAACCTACTATTGCTCTAGAGTTCCTTCTTTTGCCATACAGTTGAAAATAACTTCACTGATCAAATTCTGAAAAATAATATAAACTCCATTTATTTCAATGAAAAACTTCTAGTTACCCAAGATTTAAAATCATGGCTCTCTCCCAAGGAAAATTTCCCAAATAAAAGTTTCATTCATTCATCCTCCTATCCTAAGTGCCTAAATCCAAAATATAGTTCCCAGCTGAGGTACTGACCTGTTTTTGATTGCCTCCCACTATTTCTTTGTGATAAGTAAATAGGCAGTTTACAAATATTGAGTTAAAGAACCGACTCCTGACGAAGATCACCTCTTAGATTTTTTAGGAAGAATTTTGGATAAATGTCTTGTTATTTGTGTGCTCTATAGTACATGTGATAGAGAATTGTGTGGTTTCTTGACAAAGGATGGTGCATAAGATGATTGTTCATTTGCTCCAGGAACCTACTGAAAACTCAGTAGTATCGTGCTTAATAATAATGGCATAACTGATGTTAAGTTGTATTAACTTTACTAATAATTCTGAGGAATCACAGTAGAACTTGGTCTCTCCAAATCATTTTTAGACATGGAGAAGCAGATGATGGCAAAAGAGAGAAAACATTGTTCAAGAAGTGACATAAATCAAACTTACTTAATAAAAGAATTATTTTTTTTTCTCCTCTCATACTAAGTTAGCCTCTAAACTAAACATAGTATTAAAAGCTAGTTAACCTACCATGGTTAAAAAGAGAGATAAGAGCTAAATCTACCAAATTTTTATCAAGTCCTGGCAAAGAGAAACACAGCTGCATTTCAGTGAAGTATCTTTGCTAATCCATTTCCATGATGATCAGTTTCATTTACATGAACAACAGAATTAAAAAAATGATGTTAATTACTAATTTCAAAAATCTTTGGAGCACAGATGTTATCATTTGCCAAACACAATACTTGCAAGTATTGGAATTCCACAGGTATTTGGAAAAGAGAAAGAAAATAATTATGAAAAAAACAAATAAAAAGCAATAAAGCATTTTGTTCATAGATACGTAGTAATAAGAATGCAATATTTCAGGCAGGCACTTTCCAGAAAAAAACTGTGAGCAAACCCACTACATGCCTTTAGCTGTGAACTTGTGAAATATGTTAGAAAGAAAGCTTTCATAACCAAGCAGTAAAGGGTGAGAGTAATGTTACCTCCAGCAGCCACCATGTCCAAGGGTGCACCACCAGGGACTAGCGATCTGTATTCGCTAGGGCCATAGGATCACAGGCACCATTATGGTGGAGAAACAAATGGCAATTTATTAAGACACAACAACTCCTTAAATACACATCCTGCTTTGTCAATGCCCCTTAAACGCATGTCAATGACAGAGCAGGGGAGGTTCTATCGCGTTACAACCTGATGCCTCGTTAACGCATGCTACAGAGTAAGGTACTCCCTTAAATATAATATGTCAATGTAATACATTTATTTCAAACAATAAGAAATAAAGGGAGCAACTTAAACATCTAACTAAAGAATACAAATTAATTTATGACAACTGATCCAGAACTACTGCCTCCTGTTTTATTAAATTCTTTTTTTGTAGTACTTGAGCACTAGAAGAACATATTTCTAGATAGATATTCTTCAGAGCTGTATCTGCTGATCTGCTGTTTTTTGTTTGTTTGTTTGTTTTTTAACAATAATTACAATATTTGTCTTGCTAGAATAACTGAAACTTTGGTCTTACACTAGTATTTAAACCTATGTACTACATATGTTAATGGTCACTCAAAAGTAACTTTATTGATTTTCATGCTTATATTTCAGCTTTACTGTCACATAAATTACAGTTACACAGCCCACAATTTGTGATGTTATAATATCTATATCTTTTATGCGAGTTCTCGTATTTTGAGTAGAATATTGTAGTATTTCAAATCCTTTACTCATTTAATATTTTTTTCTTTTCCCCTGTAATTTTCCACTTGAACTAAGCAAAAATCTTGTTCCCCATGGGGAACACATTTGCTATGCATAGTATTCCATGTTTTTATTGTCTCTAAGGAGATGAGAAATTTGAGATAGTGTTGTTAATATTCACTATGTCCCGTAGTTGTATTCAGATAATTTAAAAAAAAAAAAAAAAAAAAAAAAAAAAAAAAAAAAAAAAGCCTAAGGAAAGTCAAAGAAACAGGTAAACCAGGCAAAATTAACTTGGATTGAAGAAAGGAAAAAAGAAATATTGCTCTTTATCCTATATTTGAAATGATAGTTATGAAATATCTAGTTTTGTGCTGAATAAGAAGGCTCCACAGTAATTTTAGAAAACAGAATGAAGTATTTTCAAGTCCATTATTAAATATTTAGGAGAATAATGCATTTCATAAGTGTGTTGTAGTTTGCTAGAATAGCATATCCGATTTCATGTGGGAAATAAAAGTTAAGTGTGTATGCATGTTTACAAATAAGTAAATAAGTAAATAATAAGTAAATAATAATAAGTAAATAGGGTGGACATCTGTAATTTGACTAAAATTGGAACACTGACTACATTGCAATCTTTCCGACCTGTCTCAAATGCCAAATTCATCATCTCAAATTCATTTGAAGGTACAATTCAGAATATTGCCTTTGGCTCTGTAAAATGCCATCTTGCTTTTGGTTTTGGTTATTTCAGAAACCTCCTTAAGATCCAGTTAGAATTTTTCTGAGAATCTTTATTCCGTTGAATTATTAAATGTATAACCAAATACTTTTTAGACTGCATTCCAACAATCATAATGATAGTATATATTCATTGTTGAAGATAACTTTCTGATGCACATGGTCGAGGAATCGACATGGGGTGGGGTGTTGCTAGACCTTATTCTCACCAACAAGGAAGGCCTTGTTAAGGAAGTAAAAGTCAGGGGTAGCTTGGGTTGTAGCGACCATGAGATGGTGGAGTTTGAGATCCTGAGTGGAGGAAGCAAAGCAAAAAGTAGGATTGTTACCCTGGACTTTAGGAGAGCCAACTTTGATCTCCTCTGGGACCTGCCTGGGGCTATCCTGTGGGCCAGGGTGCTAGAATGCAAGGGGGCCTGTGACAGCTGGTTAGCATTTAAACGGCTCTTCTTCCAAGCTCAGGATCGGTGAGTCCCTGTGACTAAGAAATCAGGAAAAGGTGCCAGGACCTGCATGAATGAGCAAGGAGATCATGTGCAAGCTCCACGGAAAGAAGAAAGTTCATGATACGTGGAAAAAGGGTCTGACCACTTGGAAAAAATATAAGAATGTAGTCAGGGCCTGTAGGGATGTGATGAGAAAGGCTAAAGCTCACCTGGAGTTGAATCTAGCCAAGGTGATAAAGGATAATAAAAAAGGCTTTTTTAAGTACGTTAACAGCAAAAGGAAGGCTAGGGAGAATGTGGACCCCATACTTAGTGAGGGGGGCGTTCTGGTAACGGGGGATGCTGAGAAGGAGGAAATACTGAATGCCTTCATTGCTTCTGTCTTTAGTGAAAGGGCTCTCCCTCAGGAATCCCAGTCCCTGGAGGTTAATGAGAGAATCTGGGGAATGGGAGTTATCCCTTTAGTCAGGGAAGAGGTGGTCTGTGAGTGCTTAGGAAACATTAAGGTCCATAAATCCATGGGACCTGATGGGGTGCATCCGCGGGTGCTGAGAGAGCTGGCAGAGGTTGTTCCTGATCCGCTCTATGTAATCTTTCAGAGGTCTTGGAGAACTGGGGAGGTGCCTGAAGACTGGAGGATGGCCAATGTCACTCCAGTCTTCAAAAAGGGCAAGAAGAAGACCCAGGTAATTATAGGCCAGTCAGCCTCACCTCTGTCCCAGGGAAGTTGATGGAACAAGCTTGTGCTGGATGCCATCTCCAGACAACTGGGAGAAAAGGAGGCTATCAGGAGTACTCAGCATGGGTTCACCAAGGGGAGGTCGTGCTCAACCAACCTGGTGGCCTTTTATGAAGATGTCACTAGCTGGGTGGACAGGGGAGAGCGGTAGATGTAGTCTACCTTGATTTCAGTAAGGCTTTTGATACTGTCCCCCATGACATCCTTATAGCAAATCTGAGGAAGTATGGGATAGATGAGTGGACAGTGAAGTGGATTGAGAATTGGCTGACTGGCAGAGTGCAGAGGGTTGTCGTTGGTGGTGCGGTGTCTGGCTGGCGACCTGTAACTAGCGGCATCCCCCAGGAGTCTGTGCTGGGTCCAGTCTTGTTCAACATCTTCATCAACGACCTTGATGAGGGAATAGTGACCACCCTCAGCAAGTTTGCTGATGACACAAAGTTGGGAGGATTGGCTGACATGCCTGAAGGCTGTGCTGCCATTCAGCGAGACCTGGACAGGCTGGAGAGATGGACAGTAAGAAACCGGATGAGGTTTAACAAAAGCAAGTGTAGAGTCTTGCACCTAGGAAGAAATAATTGCATGCACCAGTATAGGCTGGGGGAAGACCTGCTGGAGAGGAGCTCTGCTGAGAGGGACCTGGGCATCCTGGTGGACGGCAGGTTGGTCATGAGCCAGTAGTGTGCCCTTGTAGCCAAAAAAGCCAATGGCATACTGGGGTGCATTAAAAAGAGCGTGGCCAGCAGGTCGAGGGAGGTGATCCTCCCCCTCTACTCTGCCCTGGTGAGGGGTCATCTGTAATACTGTGTCCAGTTCTAGGCTCCTCAGTACAAAAAAGACAGGGATCTCTTGGACAGGGTTTTGTTGTTGTTGTTGTTTTTTTTTTTTTTCCATCTCAGTAAGTGTAACGTGTGGAGAACATAGGAGCTCAGGAAGGCTGGGAGTACTTTAGGGAAATTGTTTTAAAGATGAAGGAGCTGGCCATCCCAAAGTCACGAAGATGAGCTAACAGGCAAGGAGGCTGGGGTGGCTGAACAGAGACCTTTGGCTGGATCTCAAGAACAAAAGGAAAGTTTAGGGTCTCTGGAAGAGTGGGCAAGCTACTTATGAGGATTACAGGTATGTAGTGAAGCTGTGCAGGGAGAAAATTAGAAAAGCCAAAGCACAGCTAGAACTGAGCTTGGACACTAAGGTAAAGGAGAACAGTAAATATTTTTATAAACACATCAACAGCAAGAGGAAGGCTAGGGAGAATCTCCATCCTTTGCTTGATGCTGAGGGCAACTTGGTCACCAAGGATCAGGATAAGGCTGAGTTACTTAATGCCTTGTTTGCCTCAGTCTTTAATAGTAAAACTTGTTACTCCCTGGGAACACAACCCCCTGTGCTGGTAGATAGGGAAGGGGGACAGAATAAGCCCTGCTTGATCCACAGTGAGATAGTTTTGCACCTGCTCTGAAAGCTGGATGCTTACAAATCCATGGGCCCAGACGGATTGCACCCTAGAGTGATGAGGGAGCTGTCAGATGTGGTTGCCAAACTACTCTCCATCATTTTTCGGCAGTCCTGGCTGACTGGGGACATCCTGATGGATTGGAGGCTGGAGAATGTGACACCCATCTTCAAAAAGGGCTGGAAAGATGATCCTGGTAGCTACAGGCCTATCATTCTCACCTTGGTGTCTGGGAAGGTTATGGAATGAATAATCTTGGGAAGCACCATGGACCAATTAAAGGTCAATCAGGGCATCAGGCCCAGTCAGCATGGGTTTATGAATGGTAGACCCTGTCTGACAAGCCTGATTTCATCCCATGACAAGGTGACCTGCTTAGTGGATGAGGGTAAGGCTGTTGATGTGGTCTACCTGGACTTCAGTAAGGCCATAACATTCAGTCCCCCATAACATTCTCATGGAGAAGCTGGCTGCCCATGGTCTCGCATATTCTCTGCTGGGTGAAGCACTGGCTGAATGGCTGGGCCCAGAGAGTTGTGTTAAATGCAGCTGAATCCAGTTGGTGGCCAGTCATAAGAGGTGTCCCCCAGGGCTCAGTGCTGGGATCATTTCTGTTTAACATCTTTATTGATTATCTTGATGTGGAGATTGAGTGCACCTTCAGTAAGTTTGCAGACAACACCAAGTTGGGAGGGAGTGTTGATCTGCAAGAGGTCACTACAGAGGGACCTGGATAAACTGAATCGATGGGCCAAAGTTAATGGCATGAGATTCAATGGGGCCAAGTGTTGTGTCCTGCATTTTCGTCACAACAACCCCAGGCAATCCTATGGGCTTGGGGAGGTATGGCTGGAAAACTTGATAGAAAGGGATCTTGGTGTGCTGATGGACAGTCGACTGAATATGAGCCAGCAGTATGCCCAGGTACCCAAGAAGACCAATGGCATCCTGGCTTGTATCAGGAATGGTTTGGTGAGCAGGACCAGGTGTCACGGAGTTATTTAGATCAATATATGTCTGTAATGGGTGGTGGGGCAGTAGGCCTGTGGGCTCCCCAGCCCCCAACAAATAGGAAGGAAAAAAGGGAAAGGGGTAGGGAGATGGGAGTTGGGCTCAAGGAAACAAACAGAGCAGCAGCAATGATCTAAGGAGGAAAACTTATTTTACTAACTATGATATCTGAATGCAAAATAACAAAATACAATCTAATTGAAATTGAGGCTAATAAATCAAGTAAAATAAGAGAGGGAGGTTTTCTGAAGACTGAGAAGCCTACTTTGAAATTGAAGGTGCCACAGCTTGGAAGCACACTCATACCCGCTGCCAGGCAGTAAGAGAGAGAGAGAGAGAGCGTCACTTCTGTGATGTATTTCCCTCTCTGACTGTGAGGTCCTCTGGGACATGTAGTTCTTCTTCTCTGCACTCTACATGATGTTATGATGTGGAATACCAATAGCAAAAATTACAAAACCATGACACTAGCTTTGTTGCCCTTCTTTGAACACGTTCCAGGGCTTTGGTGTCTTTCTTGCAGTGAGAGGTCCAAAACCAGACACATTACTCGAGGTGCAGCTTCACAAGTGCTGAGTACCGGGGACAATCACCTCTCTGCTCCTGCTGGCAACACTGTTTCTGATGCAAGCCAGGATGCATCGGCCTTCTTGTCCACCTGGGCACACTGTCAGCTCATGTTCAGATGACCATCAATCAATACCCCCAGGTCCATTTCCTCTACACAGTCTTCTAGCCACTCTGCCCCAAGCCTGTAGTGTCACCTGGGGTTGTTGTAGCCAAAGTGCAGGATGCGGCATTTGGTCTTGTTGAACCTCATCCCATTGGCTTCAGCCCAGCTCTCCAGACTGTTCAGATCCCCTTGCAGGACCTCGCTACCCCCAGGCAGATCCACACTCCCATCCAACTTGGTGTCATCTGCAAACTTACTGAGGATGCACTGAATGCCCTCATCCAGGTCATCGATAAAGATACTGAAGAGGACAGGCCCCAGCACCAACCCCTGGGGAACACAATTCGTGATTGGTTGCCAGCTGGATTTAACTCCATTCACCACCACTCTCTGAGCCCAGCCCTCCAGCCAGCTCCTTACCCAGCCAAGAGTGTGCCCGTCCAAACCACAGGCTGCCAGCTTCTGCAGAATATTTGTAAATGTATCTTTAAATAAAATTTATTTACTTTCAGGTGCATTATATCTTGAAAATGTAATGACAATTCTAAAAAAAAAAAAAAAATAATAAAAAAAATAAATTAAAAAATAAAAAATCAAAATTTTAACATCAGGTACATATGGATCAACAGAATATTAACATAATATATATGCTATGCTGGAATTAATTTTCTAATGAAAAAAACAGCTTAGTATGGAGATCATATTGTATACTGACTAGAGCTTTTTCTTTTGTTTAATTACACTAATGCATATTGGAAAAAACCTTGGTGGAGTCAAAGATGTTAGAGAATATTTTGTTAGATTAAAAATATATATATTACAAAACATTACAAATATAACTTGCTTTAAAATACATTCCTATTGAGGGATTCTGCCCCTATTCCCATATCCTGTACTGTCTGACCTCTGAGAAAATCTTCTTATTTATTATAGCTGAAAGCATTTTTAAATGGACAGAAAATGAGCTGGTCAGAATTCCTTGGAGGAAGAATACAACAGTATTTTGAACTTGCAGTTTGTGGCTTAGTGTGCCTATAAGCTACTCTGAAAAATCTAAGTCAGTAATCTGAAAATAAATAAAATGACAGAGCCATTAGCTCCACTCTGTTTACCAAGTCAAATAAATTTTATAAAGCAAAAAATTTGATTTGTAAATAATTTACTTCCTTATAAAATATTTTTGACTTTGCTATTCAATTGATGAATGGGAGGTGAAGGAAACATTTAAAATAAAAAAATTGAATTCTATCAGATGATAATTCAGGTTGTTGACTTGAAATGCACAATGAATCATGATAGTAATATGTTACTGAATATATATTCTGAGTAATACTGAAGAGTCGGGCTCAGTTCCATAACTGATTGTAGCACTTCTGAATGGTATCATAATTAGCTATTTCTTGATAAATAAGCGTGGGCTACATATTTGATTTCCATGATATTTTTCAAAGGTGTAATTAATACATTTAAAAGTTAAAAACAATCAATATTATTCAATAATATTATTTAAATTAAACCTAAGAAATAATTTTAAAAGTGGCTTGAAGACCTGACTTTGCCTGAAATAAATAATAATTCTGAAACTCTGAAACTGGCACTTAAGTGAGAACAGCACCTGGCAGTAAACTCAGTGTTCCTAGCAATCATACTGCCCACACAAATCAATCAAGACTTAGAAGTGTATACATGTGTAATTATTTTTAGAGGTGAAGACTAGCCTCCTGTGTTCTAATAACATTATAAAATGTAAAATACTAGTTGTACATAGGAGTCTTGATAAATAATTACTAAATGTAACTTAATTTTCCATGGAGAATCAGTCAACTCCTTAACTGACAATCAATGACAGTATTTCAGTCATTTCTGGCAATTCATGCTGCAAAAAACAAGGATCAAATATTTAATATTATATCGAATAAAGTTTATGTAGAACAAGCTCTGTTGAAGAAATAGATTAGTGATGGCACATCTCTTCAACCATAGGTTGATAACCTTAGGACATACAGATGTTTGGGTGTTTCTGACTGGGACTTATGCTCTTAGCAAACACATATGATGTTCATTCATGGTCTTCTGGTTTTCTATACTCTCAACCATCTGTTAAAATGGCATAGTGTCTATTGACGTTATAGTTGTATTGCTCTGAATAGATAACATTCCAAAATCCTTAAAAATGTGCTATTGGAATAAGGAAACACAACTTCTTTCTAATCTTTATTTTATTGCAGTATGTCGTGTTGTTCTTATCATACACATATATTGCATTTTTGAATAAATTTTATAATTTATTATCTATTCAGCTGATATCAATTTCTTTCTGGCTTAAAAAATTGGCTTCAGTGGAACTTGTTCATTTCACACCAGCTATGTGCTGTATTTAAAATATTTTTATTTCAACATATTGAACATATTGAATTATATGATATATTTCAAAACTCAAATCATATTATTCTCTAGCTTTTCTGTTATTGAAGAGGAAGAAGAAAATCAGAAGACAAATATTTTATGGCTTTTTTCCAAGCAATTTCTGATAAGACAGTTTCTGATAATCTCTTCTGAGATTTGGATTTAATCATACTAAAATACAATGACCTACAGACTGCTCTACTGACATTCTTCAAAGCTACTTCTGGGACTGTTGCCTGGAGAAGAGTTGACTGAGGGTGGATCTCATCACTATTCATAAACACCTGAAAGATCGGTTCCGAATGAATGGGTCTGGGCTCTTTCTTTCAGTGGTATGCAGTGGCAGTGCAAGTGCTAAGGGGCAAAACCTGTATCACAGGATGTTTCATAGAAATATGAAAAATTCTGAGGCTAACAGAACTGGTGCAAGCTGTCCAGAGTGGCTATGGAACCTCATTCTCTGGAGATATTCAAGACCCACTGAGGTACATTACTGCACAATGTGCTGTAAGGAACCTACTTTGATGGGGAGATTACAGTAGGTGATTAAGGGACCTCCAGAGGTATCTTCCAGTCCCTACCATTATGTGATTCTGTTATGGATTCTGTGTTATCCCATTATGAGGAGATTTTCAAAATTCATTTGGACGGGTTCTCTCTCTGACTTTAATTGAGCATTACTCCTAGATGACATACAGAAGTCTGACTTCAATAATTTTATGAAGAACAGTTGTGAAAGATAATGTTTAAGTAATCTTACTAAATTCAATCTTGCTTTACCAGCATTATTGATACTGTTGTAATTGTACATGAATGCTAAATATATGGCAGATATGCTTTTTTATAATCTCTTCAGACAATGTGTTAAAATTTGGAAATATACCTAGTATACCTAGGAATCTTACTAAACAGGACAACCAAAAATTACATGCATGGATTAATATATTTTGAATTTTATGAATAAGAATATGGGTGAGTAGCTAGTAACTCAATCAGCTCCAAGTGTCTGTGTAGGGATGTTAGTGTAATGGTAATATAAGCTACACAGAATTCTACTTTTTACAATACGCTAAAAAGAGCATGTCCAGCAGGTCAAGGGAGGTGATCCTCCCCCTCTACTCTGCCCTGGTGAGGCTTCATCTGGAATACTGTGTCCAGTTCTGGGCTCCCCAGTACAAAAAAGACAGGGATCTCTTGGAAAGAGTCCAGCGGAGGGCCACAAAGATGGTGAAGGGCCTGGAGTATCTCTCCTATGAAGAGAGACTTAGGGAACTGGGTCTGTTTAGCCTTGAGAACAGAAGGCTGAGAGGGGACTTGATCCAGGTTTTTAAATACCTGAAGTGTGGGACCCATAGTGGTGAGGATGGTCTCTTTTCAGTAGTGCGTGGAGACAGGACTAGGGGTAATGGGCTGAAACTTCAGCATAGGAAGTTCCACACGAATGTGCGCAAGAACTTCTTTATGGAGAGGGTGACAGAGCACTGGAACAGGCTGCCCAGGGAGATGGTGGAGTCTCCTTCTCTGGAGATATTCAAGATCCGCCTGGACGCCTACCTGTGTGACGTGATGTAGGGAGCCTGCTTTGGCAGGGGGTTGGACTCAATGATCTCTAGAGGTCCCTTCCAACCCCTACAATTCAGTGATTCTGTGATTCTGTGAAACTTATGAGAAGAAGCTTTATAAACGTATGTAAAGAACAAAATTACATGATATTATTTGAAATAGAGACTAGCTAGATAGAAATAATTGAAGGATGTGGAAGGAAAAAAGGAGGAAATATTGAGAAGAAACTTATGTAAATGAATAAAGAGGTTGAAGATAAGGAATCAGCAAAGTCGGAAGCACACACAATTCTGGAATTTCTGCTGCACATCTATAGCAGAGATGAACTTCCAGATTTTTTTATTTCATGCATTGAAAAGGAGACATTTTAGGTATATCTTCAGTCTTTGAAATCTGCTTGCTCTTGATCTAAATTATACTTCAAAAATAGATAATCATGATGAAAACTCAGAGAAAACATGAGGAGATCACCGGCTAAATACTTTATTTGATAGTTTGTCTTAACTTTTACCTACATTTCTTGTAAGAAAACTGATTATTGATTAAAAATAGATGATGAAAGTACAGATATAGTTTGAAGAGATACATTAAAAATGATGAAATTAAAAAATATACTAAAAATTAATAAAATGGTTAATATACTTGCACGTTTTACTTTCCTGAATGTAGAATTTTGCTATAATTGATATACTTCTCTAGTTATATATATAGTTCCTAGAGCACAATAATTTTTTTTTATTAGTATTTTGTTAAAGATAACAGAAAAATAGTGCAGATTTCAATTTGTATCTCTCTGATGCAATGTATTTGGAGATCGTGTTCAATGTTTTTCAGATGTTCAAAGCAAAGCATTTTGCATACTGAAAATAATCCAATATGATTTGTTAAAAGTCTGCCACCATAGGCTTTCACATTTGTTCCTCATCCTGAAAAACATTTGTCTTCTAATAATGTGACAAAACTCTGGAAGTTGATAAGAGGCTGTTGCAGCAATATAAATTTGAATTTTATTTTTCTGAATCATTAATTAAAAAAATTTCTGACTCTTACTGAAAGAAATACTATCCATTCCATAGACTGGAAACTATTGTAAATATTTAGTAATACTATTAAATATTAAAATAAATAAGTAAATAATTTTAAAAATTTGCCAGTAGGGAACATTAACTCTAGTTTTTTTCTTAATATAACTATATCTCACAAGTGATATTTGTGATAAAGAATAATACTGAAACATACTTAAAGAAATATGAAATCAGTAACAGAGCTGGAAGTAAAGAGTAGCATATTTGCTTTGGTTTGATTTTTTATTTGATTTTTATTCTTTTTTTTTTTTTTTTACTTCTTCTATACTACAGCTTTTTATGCAGAGGTTGCTCCTTCCTTATGTCAGCTGGAAGATAAATTAGAAGTCACAAAACAAATGGGGATTCTTATGAAGTGTACAGCAACAATAATGTCTTGTTATTTCTTGTATTAACTTAAGTGGCATCAGAGAATCCATTACACAAATAGTAAATTTTTACGTAGTTTTGGCCCAAATGACATCTTACTTTGTGTGTACTCTTCTCTTCCTTTGCCAGGGAATTCGTCCCACTGCTCTAGACATGTGTGACTACTGTCAGTGAAAGAGCCAAAGTCCATTACCTTATATTATTGAAATAATTGCCCTGATGATGTGTACTAAACTTTAACAAGGGACTTGTCTCCTCTAACACCAGGCATCACAACACAAGACTGATGAGCCAAGAGAAAGCATGCTGTTTCTTAGCTTTCAACAGTTTTTCTGTCATTTTCATACCATCTTATGAGGGTTTCTATCAACTCTCACAAACCCCTAGGAAAGTGGCTATAACTTCATTGTTTTTGCACACTGGTCAAAATAAATAAATAAAACAAAAGAGAACACACACACACAAACAAAAGATAAGGTAAACATTAGAGATGATGAGGAGAATGAGGATATAGAACTGTAAAGAGAATAAGGGGCAGAATGAAGTTATAAAAAGTAAAAGGGCGAGCAGGTCAGGATAAAAGGGCAACAAAAACTAATGTGCTCAAAATAAAGCTTACCTGGTATAGGTGGTGAAATAGCATATGAAAATTTATTTAGAAGCGTACAACAGTTGGCCTTTTGACAGGTTTGTTTATTTATGCAAGAGGCTTACCTTTCTCCAGACAAACCAGTCTACAGAAATACCTTATCAGCCATGGAAAAGTTGGAGCAATAATTATTAATCACTCAAAGAGTTTTGATGCTAAAGGACAAAGTTCATTTTAAAGCTGCTTGTGACTTTATGATAAACTAAAAAACCTGTTGTTTTTCAAAGGCAGTAACTATGTGCTCTTGATTTATCTAATCAGCTATTTACAGGTCCAGTTTTCTTTGTTACATTTTTTAGATTTATCCTCCACTTAAAATGGCTTACAGCAATGCAGTAATCATTTTCACCCACTTTTTTAATATAAAAAAAGGGTTTTTTGTTTTTGTTTTTCTGGAGTGAGACGGAATCAAGCCATCTTTTGAAAACTGTTTGCATCATAATAACTGCTGCTGAACAGTAACCTCATATTCTCCTCCTGCTTTCTAATTACGACTTAGCAAGAAGATTAAGTTCTATTACATTCCAAACTAGATTTAACTTGCTATATTGCTTATCAATATAACCAGCTGTTCAGTGATAGATTCAGCAATTATGGTATTTTTAATACTTCTTCTGTTTCCATTTGACTAAGTAAGTTCAGATGGTCACTAATTAGTTCTGTCATGCTGAGGTAGTTTTGAACAATTCATTGTGAACAATGCAATCAGTGTTTCATGGAAAAGAACTTTCCTAAGATCAACACTGGTTAATTATCCTTAGGAATCTATGCTCCATTTCTTTATTTGTTATTGCTGTCATGAGTAAGGTGACATGAATTAAACAAAACTGCCTCTTAAAAGAAGGCTTCTGCTGATGAACATAATGATTTCTCATTTTCCTCTGCTCAAAAGCAATCAAGTGAAGCAGTCATAAAGACATATTCTTTATTAGAAGTCTATGCCTTTCTTTAGGGCAGCCCATGGTTTTGGGGATTATAAGACACTGAAGCAGTTTCCGATGTACACATTTCTGTTTGTGTTTCTTTTACATAAAACTTCATGATACTTCTAGTTTTTTCTTAAATTCTTCCATCCTTCTGAGTGAAAATTACCTGAAATATCACAAGGAAGAAACAATCGCTTTCCTTCCTTCCCTTCCCTACCCTTCCCTTCCCTTCCCTTCTCTTCCCTTCCTTTCCTGTGTAAAGTTTGTGGAAAATGTCTAAAGAACGCTAGGAGACTATGTGAAATTGATGATATTTGTGTAGTAAGGAGTTTTTTAGATAGTTCCTTAGCACTTTGTGTCACTTCCAGACTGCTGCAGTACTTCCTGGCCTTCTCACCAGTCTGTATCTGTATCAATCCTATGATTTTAACATAATTATGTAGGAATACCCAGTGTTTTGATGAGGATGTTTGTACTTCTGAGATACCAAATGTTGTTTCATCTTGTGATGTTATCAAATCTCTGGAGGATTTTTGAAACAAAATGTGAAAAACAAAATCTAGTTAAAAATTGCATCTTGTAGTAAAATAGATTATAAAGTAGGCCTGGAAAAAATGCATTATCTTTATCTGCTGAAGGAATACTGAACTGAAGATGTTAATTTCTTCATACAGTATTTCTGCAAAGCTCAAATCTGGTGATCATTTAGAAAGGCGCGAACAATAGAATTAGTCCAAGCAATAAGGAATACTGCTTTAAATGTATTCAGTTATGATTGTAACATGATGCTGTCATATGCAGCAATAAGAAACACAGAAATGCCTGCTTCTTGGGAGGAAAAAAAAAAAAAAAAAAAAAAAAAAAAAGTCAAATCAGTCACAAACATTTAATTGCAGACATATAAGAGCAGACACAAACAAACATAAACTGCATTTGCATTATGATTATTTTTCATTTTTCCCCCTCTGTCTGCTAATCAAGAGTTTTCAAGTAAGTTATTCTGCTATAGTGAGTAGTTGCCAGTATGCTATGAAACTGAGCTAAAACTGATCATGAGATAAGATTTTGTGTTTTAGTATAATAGGAGACATGACGTTAAGACATTTTATGTTATCACATTATTTCTGCCCTTTCCAATACCTATCCTGCATAATTTTGTTTGTGAACCTGTTGCTATATCAATCATCCTGTTCCTGAGAGTGGAACTATTTAAGATTTAGATCTGCCAACAACATTCATTGCAAATAGACAGTAAGGTTAAAAGTATTAAGTGGATCAGGCATCAAAATGGATAGTTATGCCCCTTCATTATCGATAAAGTATCCAGAAACTAGCATTTACAAAACAATTTGAAAAGGAAAACAAATATGTTTGTTATATGCTTAGGTCACTCCTAAAGTAATGCCTCCTATTCATTTCCATGGAACACTCCTGTCTTTATTTTTTAACACACTGGATATTCATCACAAAGAGTAAACTTCCAAGAAATAATTTGTTTGAATTTGTCTCGTTAGATCTAAGATCTGCTTTACTTTAGCTAATAGTGATAATCTTCTGTAGAGCAAGTCTTTCTTTCATTTTAGATGCATTGTTCAATTTTTGTCTTCACAGATGTTCAACATAGTAAAACTAATTTTTCTCAAACTGTCTTGAAACCTGATGGTTTGTGTCATGGGGGCGGGGGGTGAATATTTTGGAGATTTTCATGGAGTTTGATGGGGATTGTGTAATTTTTGGTGCTTACACAAGTAGGAAATAGAATCATAGAACCATAGAATTACTCAGGTTGGAAAGAAGTGTTTCCTAATATCCATCCTAAAGTTACCCTGGCGCAACTCGAAGCTGTTTCCCCTCATCCTGTCACCTGTCACCAGTGAGAAGAGACTTGCCATGCTCTTACTGTAAGAACCTTTCAGATACTGGAAAAGAGCAATAACGTCTCCCCTCAGCCTCCTTTTCCCCAGACTAAACTAGATACATAGACACTGGTCCCTGTGAAAGACTGTAAGAGGCCATGCTTTTTACATTACTGCCTCAAAGTTTGCTGAAATTGACAAGTTCAGGGAAGTCTGGCCAAGGTTCCAGAACTCCCTTTGTCTGAGACACAAAGGAGGACAAGTTCAGGCAAGTCTTAACCAAGGTTCCAGAACTCCTTTGTTTAAGGGTGACATGACAGATGGACAAGTCCGGAGCTACTAAAGGGAGATAAGATGCAGATGAATGGTCCTAAAGTGGTCTTTTTGTGTGGGCCTATCTCAAGGAAGAGGGCCATCTCTGAGGTATTCACATCACTCTGACCCAAGCCTCCCTGGAATGTCACCTAGGCTGGGAAGAAGTAGGATAAAAAGAGCATGGACAAACCATGAATTTAGGTTTTCTGACATCAGATGCCTCACTTGTGAACAAGGAGGTTGTCTGACATCAGATGCCTCACTACGTGAACGCCTGCATGCTGAAGAAGATGCTTGCATGAAGAACTTCTAGGTTTCTGGCCTCAGATTCCTCCATCATCATCCTACTTCTGCCAACGGATTCACCTGGGCTTGCTGCTCGAGACTCTGCCCGTGAGACCTCTCTGCTCCGTGAGACCTCGCTACTTGAGACTCTGCTCTGTGAGACCTCTTTGTTCCCCGAGACTCTGCTGCCCTTTCTACCTCCTGCTCTGTGCTGCACCGATCTGCTGCTTGCGGCCTGCCACTCTGCTGCTGCTCTCCCCTACACTTGTTTTTCCCCAGATCAATGAAACAAGGTGCAACGGGACGCTGCTGCATCCAGGAGGTGACTTTCCCCGCCTTTCCATAATTCTTGCCTTTTTCCACCTTTCCTATCGCCCACTTTCCCCTCCCCACCACCCTAATTTTGATATTCGCCACTCTCCCTTCCCCATCCCCTCAGCTGTCTATTATTTCTAATAAACTGGTCGGATCAACATTTGAATGTTTTTCTTCTTAATCTCACGCTGGGCATAACTTATCAAAAGAACCTTGCCTCTCTCCTAAATTGGAGCAAGACAAAGACAAATCTATTTCTTTTTTGTCTCAAAGCTTGCTTCATGAGGCCTTTCTGATGGTAAGACTCTGACTGACAAGTGCTCATTATCTAGGAGGGTGAATGGTGGGTGTCACCATGCCACAGTACCTTATGATTGCAAAGATAAGCAGAAGCAGGACAAGCAGTCTTTTTTAGGGGTGCGGCTTGGAGGAGCTGACCACTGTGAAAAGTGATAATGCTTGTGCATGGCAGCACTCCTTGCTGGCTCATCTGTTAGGCCAGGAATGTTACAGTAAACTAAGAGAAAAGTAGAAGAAGAAAACCCCACAGAAATGGGAGATAAAAAGCCCTCTCTAAACTGGGGACTTTGGAGACAAACTCCCAAAGACACCTTTGACAGAGAATTCCCTGAGGGGAAAACCTCTTCGGAAAAACCCCCAAGGCCGGCTTGCTGCAGAGCTTCCTGGCTTTCTTCCATCCCCCGCGGTGATCAGACGAGTTCCTGAGATCAACGGACCTACTGTATACCTCACTGGACCCATGGTGGTGGCTATCTCTTTTGCTCTCTACAGAGACTCCTTGCTTATATTTCATACCTTTCCTATCGCCTACCTTCCCTTCCCCATCTCCCTAAAACAGCTAGGACTTTAATAAACTGGTTGGACCAACAAGTGAACCGTTGCTTCTTAATCTCATGCCGGGTATACACATATCAAAGAACCTTGCCTCCCTCCTATAAATTGGAGTGAGACACTCCCCCAGACTAAATAAAGATACATTCCAACAATCCAACAGAACAATAAATGTTTATATTGTCTCTCAACAATTACTTCTGGGTTTTCAGAAATTGTCCAGTAAAGAACAAAAGAGAAATATAATAGATATTTATAAAACTGCAACATAATCGGAGGCAGTTAATAATACTTAATGGTCAATTAAACACCCGGGGAGGAGATGGAAAATAAAGAAGTCACACTCCGGCAGTGTGGAGTGTGGTTCTCACAGCTTTTATTTTTATAAGTATTTTCTTTGTGCAACCCCGTCAAAATTCATGAAAGAAGGAAAGAAGGAACAGTACCTAAGAAGACTTCTCTGAAAGTAATCTTCACTTGTGACACTGGAAGTGGGTGTTGGAAGTATGGCAGTTGAGACTGAATCTTCTCTCCATTATTCCACTTAATGCTGTTCCCATGCAACAGATGACAGCTGAGGGGCAGTCTAACAAAGTGGCATCTGATATGAAAGTGTTTATGAAGCAAATATGTGCTTCTGAATCCCCCCACGCAGAAAAAATTGCACACATTGACATTCACAGATTTTTGATGGATGCTTGTAGAGACCAAACAATGGATTTGAGCACAGTGAGGCAGTGGGTGGTGTGTTTCAGCAGTGACCGTGGACCACCTTCACTTGTGCAGATATTTACAATTACTACATGCAGGCTCTTGTTCATTGCTAGTGAAGATGTTTAGCTAATGGTGTTTATTGAAAAATATTGTTTTGTAGATGAACATTTGCTCTTTCAAACAGTATTATTGTGCACTCTGTATCTGTTGCAGCTTCCTTCAGGGGGAAAAAAATAAAAATAAAAATACCGAGGTATTATTTTTAGAGCATTCTACTTATATGTAGAGGAATTAAATTATGAAATATTTTGAATTGTTAGATGGTTATTTTTTATTCAGATTTATTCTATGTTCTGAAAAAGATTCTGTAACCTGTCTTAATGCCATGAACATTTTTACTTCTATGAACTAGATATTTGTGTTGTTGCTACAAAACAAGCTTAAATTTAGTTTTCTTCAATTTGCTTGGCAGTCAGTCCTTTCAGTTTTCAGATTATGTCAAATCTCAGTGTTTGTAAAGACACCCTCAAAGCACATGAAGCTGTCAAAAGTCATGTGTATCATGTTGTGACCATTTTATGTCATCTTGAATGAATTTTTGTACAAGAAAAATGTATTTTTCCAGTACTGATCTTGAAATGAATATTTATTGTTTCAAAACACAGAAAAATTATTCTAAGTTGAACAACATTTAACTTAATGTTTTTGTTGTTGTTTTTTGTTTGTTTGTTTTGCTAATGTTCTCCTAGAATTTCCCTTCAGACAATTAAAGATCTAGAACTTTGAATGCTAAGTAAGGGTTTTTGGAGTTCAGGTAAGTGTATATTTATCTCTAGGAATTTACAATTTAAATTTTGCCATAAAAATACAAATCAGCAAATATGGCTACAGAAAACATACTGTCCATAGAAAATATTGAAAAACAAAGTGGATAAAAGTATCTATAATCATCATCATAGTATCATAGTATCGTGCGAGCTGGAAGGGACCTTAGAGATCATCGAGTCCAACTCCTGGGTTTCGAGCACCCTGTGTAGCGAAGCGGCACTTCTACCCCTGCGCCACAGGGGGGATTCGAACCCGGGCCCTCCGGTGCCGCAAGCAGCAGCTTATACCACTGCGCCACTGGGGCAAAGATATTAATCTTCCTTCCCTTCTGCTGCTTTCTCTCCCCTTTCCTAAGAAGTAAAACTCTCCCATGTCTTATATCTGTGTTTTTGATACTGTGTGCACTCAAGGATAGAAAAGTATACCACAGTTTCACAGTCTTGTAATGTTCTCTCCCTTTTATTTATTTATTTATTTAATTATTTTAATTATTCTTTTTATTTTTTAGCTTTGTTGCAGATCTTTTTAAAATGCACAGTAAAAAACTCATGGCAGTTTTATTGCCATGTTACCATCCTAAAACAAAACAAACAGAAATCAACATAATCAACTCAGATTTGCTTGGGCAATATACAGTTATTCTGATAGTGGCTAAAATACAACTAGAGGATTACCTGCTTACTAATATTTTCATAGTTAAATTATTGGCCTTAGCATGCTAGAACGATAACTCTCAGTACAGATTTTTCTAGCTCTAGACACGTATTATTCTATTTTTCTCAAATTCACTAATTGAAAAAAAATCCAATTTTCTAATTTTAAAAATCAAAAACAGTTTTCAAATAATAGCTGTCAATGATATAATGGCTTTTAAAAAATGGATAAATACATGTTACCTGAAGCATCTTGTTCATTTCTGTATTACCTCATATATGGTTATTTTTCTGTTCGTTATCAATGTGAATGTCTTGATTTAATCAGTGATAGATTTTTCTTGTAATTAACTGAGAATAGGATTTTTTCCTAGTTTCCCAACTGGTTAATATGTCCGTCACAAAAATTTTTCAATAATTTGCAGCAATAATAGATGCAGTTTTGAAGAGTGAAAGTGGTTTTAAAGATTTTGAGGTCTTTCTGGGATACAAAATGCCAGTTTTTATAGGATTTAATACAGATTCAAGTTCAATAAATAAATAAGTAAACAAACAAACAATCAAACAAACCACCAAAAGCCCCACAAAACAAAGCGAAGCCAACCAATCAACAGCAATAAAATTTGCCTTTGCAAGTTTGCAAATTAACTGTGGAATAATTATGTTAACTAAGTCCTAGTGAAAACATGACTTCCAATTTCTAGGTAGGATGAAAATTAAAAACGTATAGAAAATAATATAAAAATCAACATCATAATCAGGTTTCTACAACTTCTTCAGCTTAAGGAGCTGGTGAAACTTACATGATTTTTTTTCTCTGACTCTCATTCTCACAGCCCCAGACATTCATAAGCGATATGCAGTCTCACCCTCTGAGATTTCAAAATCTTAAAAAAATGGACGAAATTCCTCATTAAACTGTTTCACATTTTAACAATAGACAGTACAGTAGCATGTAATATTTAATATATATATATATGTGTATATATGTACTGTGCTTTATGAAAGTTCATATATATAGATCATGTTTCCCATTTCTATGCCCCAGAGATTCTTGGATAACTCAAGGGAGAATAAAACATTAAAATATCTGTAAGTGTAGAAATCTTTATTTTCTCTACCCTTATGAAAAGAAATATATAAAAAATAGAACTTTTTAGGGAAGCAAAGCTAGTAATGTTCTAAAGACAGCAGTGGATCTAAAGGAGGTTGCTATTTCTGCATATGTTTAAGATGTTAATTCCTTTATTAAATTTACAGCTAGGGTAAGTCCATGATCAAAATATCTTTCATGTATAAATAAATTTCAAGTAAAGAGAAAGTATAAACTCTATTTAGTTCTGTGATTAAGGGACCAGTGAAATACATTAAGAAGATAAATATGATGTATGTATCTCTATGATGTTCTTTTCAACTGTTTCTTATCTCAAATTATACAAATATTTACATTTGTTTTTAAGTTTTATGAGTAGTGAATATTTAATTCTTAACTCTATCCATTTAAGAAGGAATTGTAACTGATAAAAAAATGTTTTCCAGGTCCATATTTCTTCTTGTGAAATACATTTCATATTTGAATCACGTTTCATTCTTTGTATTAATGTTTTCCTTTCCCCTAACACATTCTTCATATTTTTATCTTTCATCTTTATTTTACAAAACATAAGGAATCAAGCTATCCTAGTGCCTAGAAAAGTTTCAGATTTAAGTGATAATTCACATCTGGGACACATCAGAAGCAGTGTTGCTTGTCAGTGAAGCACTCAAGCTTTAGTGGATTGTAAAGACTATTCTAAATTCCTGGACAGATGAGGTTCTGTTTGTGATCAAGGCATCTGGGGCAGAAGAAATAAAAACAAAAATAAATAAATAACACCTACAAAAAAATGAAACAAAACAAAGCAAAACAAAACAAAGTATCTTGGTCTTCCTCAGTGCATTCATTAATAACTGAGAATTTCTCAAACAGAGCACTCTAAAGAAGCATATAGAGTTCTTCCATTTGGAATAGTAACAAGATGATCGTGGTTCAAGGGTACAAAAATTCTTGCTCATGGTCCTACTGTTCCTGAAAAGTCAACATGATTTTAAGCATAGTAGTGAACTACAGATATCACTTAAGTAAAGTAGTACAAATAATTTGTTAGCAATAGCTGACAAAGTAAATATGAAAATGCCTTGCACAGTGTAAAGAACAAAACGTTTCATCCCTGTCTAACCTCAGACACTTAACTAAGCTATGTAATTCGCTTCTCAAGACTCTCTACAAACAAGGGAGAAACCTAGGTGTCTCCAGCTGCAGTGATTCAGCTCACTTAAGGTCTGAATGGAAATGATTAAGTGATTGCAGAAAGTGGAAATCCTGTAAATAAGCATTATTTTATTTTATTACAGAAAGAAGTGAATGATTACAGATGAAAATCATTGGAAAAATATTTTTTCTTTTTTGTTATAAACTGACATTTCCCACAGTAATGCTTGGAGCTAAGAAATAAAATGTGACTGCTCTGAACCTCAAGCAGAACATAAGCCCATTGCTTCATGAAAAGTAAAGACTTCTGCAACCCTTTGTCCTGTTCCTCTGAACTTCTTGTCCTACTGTAAGATATACAGTGTTTATGTTGATATTTGAGGTAGCATGTATGTTCTCAAAAATAGGAGACTCAGTGGGTGCTCCCCCTGCCTGCCTACCTTGAGTCCACTGCTCCCTCTAAGCAACAGGTATCAGACGCTGGAAACTGAAGGAGAGATGAGTGGTGAGATGATGGAGGAACTGCCTAATAGGGAGCCTAAGGTGAAGCGGCCACCCCGATTCCTTGAGACTTCCTCTGCCAGGAAAGAAAGAAGGGTGGTCATGGTGGACAACTACCTTCTCAGAGGAACTGAGGGCCCTGTATGCAGTCCAGACCCATGCCATCAGGAAGTGTGCTGCCCTTCTGGGGCCCAGGTCAGGGACATAACCAGAAAACTCCCGAAGATGGCTAGGTCCACTGATTGTTTTACACTACTTGTGGTTCAGGTGGGCAGTGATGAAACTGCTCAGTACTCAGAAAAGTCAAAAGGAAATAAGAGTAGGCAAGGAGGAGTAAATGCAGAAATATTTGTCAATATTGCTTAAATCAATGAAGAGATATTTGACAGGCATTGGATCCCATTTACTGAGTCACTAAATTGTTTTTCATTGTCACTGAATGTCTGCTAAAATGATTGGATCCTGAAATCTAGCTCCTTTTGTGCCAGTATGTAACTTTCAGTAGTGTTAAGATCTTAGGGTTTGTTACTGATTTAAGCAAAACCAACATTACAGTAGATTTGTATCCACAATTTTTAATGATTATACAACACCTCATTTCAAATTATCTTTTATGTATTTGGTTTTATTTTTACAAATTTGTTCCAAATTTGAAACATATTGATATGAGTGAGGATTACAAATATGTGATGACATTTCCTTGATTTCTCATTTTTATCTCCAGTTCACAGAAATATATAAATAACATGCTAAGCAAAAGATGAAGAGAATGTGCACTGAATCTTGGCTATTGTTCTTTCATAAACTGTGGGTTTTTTTTATATGTATTGATAGACATTTATATAGAGTGTTATATGTATTGATGGAAAAGTATATAGAGAAGATATCAAAATTTTTTCTTCAATTTTTCATCAGATAATTAAAAAAACTGACTTTTTCTTACCTAGTTTCTGATCTACTGACATGGTTTTATTACTTTTTCTCTTCTCATAATTTGACACTTTTCTGTCATTTTAGAGAAGGTTATATTCTGAAGGTTAAGAAATTGGCATCATGTTTTCTGTTTCACATTTTTTCCCTGACATAATGAACATCTTTTCTTCGTTTCTGCCACAGTCAGCACAGACCAGGATCTAATAAAGCAAGGTCTTTAATGGATTAAAATTGCCCCTGACATTATCTTGTCAGTTGTTTCAGACCTTGAATGATGCAGACTAGGAAAATCTTTCAAGAACATTTTGATAGAGTGGCAGAGTATTTGTAAAACCTGCAAGAATTTTAAATCATTTTGAGGGACATAAAATAGCATAAAAAGTATTTGCCCAGAGCCAAAATCTTAGATTCTAAGTTTTACAAATTTATTCTTCAAGGTTAAAGCTTGATAGATTCACTGTATAATGTGTATTGACGGTATAGAAACATTCTCTAACATACAGAAGTGTACAGAATATATTATAGCGTTTTTTAGATCAGAAGTGTTTTTTATCCTTTTCCAGTGCTTTTTAAGAAATAAAACATGTGGGGATATATTATACTCTTGAATATACAATTTTGTCAGTTATGTTTTGTAAAGCCTAAGGATGTATATAAATCTAAGAGCACCGAAATGAGAGGGGCCTTTTAAAGATGCCACAGAAAAAGTACATAATTGGTATGCCTGGTTGATGTTGGGGTGACTGCTTTTTAAGGGTGCAGTTAAAATTAGGACAAAAATTTCAGCACAAAGAATTTTGTTGAAGACCACAGCAGGAAAGACAGAAATTTCTGACATACTGATAAAAATTCAAAGTAATATCAAATAATTATTCCTATTTTAAAGATATAATACCACTTGGTGTATGCAAATAAGTAAGTGAATGTTAAAGACTTCACTTGCTTTTTGTAAATGTTGGTTTGAACATTATTCAGAAGGAAATCTACTGATAGACCTTATTCTATAATAGCAATATCATTTGCTAGTGGAACTAGAACCTACAACAGAGGACAGAAAATCCAGGAAGTCAAATACAATTTTCTTAACTTTAATTTGCACTGGCTATAAAAATATTACCTGAAAATTATTTATTCCAGATTATTTGACTTTGTCTTTTTCCAAGAACATCTTCATGTATGAGGAAGAGCATAGGTGGAGATATCTGTAATATATGTAGGTAAAGACAGGGAAAGAAGATTCCTTCTGAATTGTTACTTAGAATTTTACACAGTTGAATTATACCCTAGTTTAGTTAAAGTCAGTCTCAAATGATCAGAAATTTAATGGAAATAATACAGTGTTTAGATTGTTCCCAACATACAATCATGCAATAGAATCATAGAAGGGTTTGAATTCAAAGTGATCTTAAAAATCATCTATCTAGTTCCAACCCTGCTGCTGTGGGCATACATACAGGTATTGAGTAGACACTTTTAAAAAGAGAAAGCTAGCTTCCTCAGCAGCCTAGGGTGGAGCCCATCTAGTCCCATGCACTTGTGACAGTCCAGATGGAGGAAGAGATCTGTAACTGTTTCTACCTGAATCACTGGGGGTGAATTCTTTTCATCCCAGGCTTCTGGGTCAGGGTGTAAAGTGCTCCAAGGATAATTGATCTGACTATTAAAGGCAGATGTAAAGAAGATGATGTTAGAACCTGTAGTAAGTGATGTGGATCATTCACGTCTGAGTACATGCCTCAGGTGCAGCAGAATATTTTAAAAGTATTTTGCAAGAGTTGTCGGAATGTGAAACATAAAAAAGCAGAATGTCTTTCCCGTTCACTAAAGGCCACTATCACTGACATTAGTTCTCTTTAAAATTAGAATTCACCTGATGTAAAAACAAACAACCTTTGTTAAATTTTATGAGGAGTATCACTGAACTATCTATTTCCATTGTCTACATATTTATTTTTAATATATATAATAGTGAATCTAATATTTTTATATAGATGAAAATGTTTCCTAAAAAATAAAATAAAATAGTTTTTTCAACACTAACAGTGACATTTTATTTCTTTTAAAATTTTTGTCTCACCAAAAGGTAGATTTAGAGCGGTACATTCCCACAGCACTATTCCTATAACCTCAGGATAAAGAACCATCTGGCATTTCCTGGCTAAACTTCTGCCCTTCACAAATGCATTTTGTGATTATAGATGGTGTCTTAGATATTTGTACTCATGTATGATTCTATGTCCATCTGTTCATATGGCATTATGCCTACATGCAAGTCTTTTCACTAGGTCACTGTCTATGGACATCAGTTTGTTTAGATTACTCTAAACTCTACTCAGTCTCGTAAATCTGCTGTTGCCATGTTTTTTTAGCTGCACATATAATTCTGTCTCAGTAACTTCATTTTTTTTGGAAGTCTGACATGTCACTTCAAGTGTAATTGCAGAGTGATGAAATTACACCTTCAAATCAGTAGATGAATACTTGAAATTCTTATAAAAGACAATGATATCAAGCTAAAGCTGAGCATTCAGGTGGGAAGAAAAAAAAAGTCACTACTTCCTATAATCTGTCATGTTATTATTAACTGCAATCAGAGGTAGGCTTAATGAGAAGTCTTGGTCATGGTAAGGATGAAGTTATGAAATCAGCTTTCTTCACTGTAGGCTGTATGGTTCTGTATTTTGCATTCAAGGTTAAAGAAGTGTCAAAAACACAGACATTTTGAGTACAATCAAACAGTGCTTGTGCAGTGGAAGGCCTTCTTTCTTCCTTGCCTTAACAATGTTAGTAAACTGCAAATAGGCTAGCACTGACTCAAGCAGGACAATTGATCCAAACTGACAAAAAGAACAGCTCCGTATTATATGACATTATGCTATAAAATGAGTAATATAACTCAAGGAAGAAAGGAAGGGCATTTATGATTACGGCGTTTGTCTTCCAAAGAAATTTGTATGCACTAAGGCCTTGTATCTCAGGACACAGAATGTCTTCCTGCCAATGGAAAGTAGTGAATTAATTCCTCTTTTTGCTTTGTTTACACCTGTAACTTCTGTTTTTTAAAAGAAGTTTCCTTTATCTTGATCCACAAGTCTTTTCCTTCCGTTTTCTCTCTACAGTCATGGTAGTAAGTGAAAGGCAGAGTGGATGTTTGGCTGCTGGCTGAGCTCTAATGTAACATTTGTAAATAAAAAGTTTCTTTGGAAGATCTACATTTGAAAATTTTACTATAATTTCTATGTCAGTAGATGACGGTTTGCTATAAAGTAGCTTGAATTTAATCTTCAGACCATGCCCAAGAATAGATTATCTTAAATGTCCAATAAAACATTTTGTTATTCTATTAACATCTGATCTATGAAATTCAAGGAATCTTTGAAGCTTTGGACACATCTTTGTTTGTCAGTGGTGGAATAGATATTATTTATATAAATAATGAAAACTGCCACAGTAGAACTTTTTGTATTCAGTATTAGTCCAATTTAAGATTAAAACATTTATATCTGAATGTAAGGATGATAGATATTATAAAAAATAGAAGTATAAATAGTTGGTATACAACTGAATTCAATATTTCCACAGCTATTCAAGCTATCCAATTTATTTTATTTTATTTTATTTTATTTATTTTTTTATTATTATTATTATTTTTTAATGATATAGAGGTATGTTGTGAGGTGAACTTTATGCACCGTGGATGAAAAAATAAGAAAAAATAAGTCAGAAACTACAAATAATGATTTTCCAAAACAGAATAATGTATTTTACGAGAAAAACTTATGGTAAATTTGTGCTGAAACTGAACAGAGAATGAGCAAAAATAAAAGTACAGTTATGAAGTTGTCCTGATTTTGGCTGGTAGAAAGTCAGTTTTCTTCCTAGTATCTAATATATGTGCTTTGGATTTAGGATGAGAATAATGTTAATAATGCATCAATATTTTACTTGTTGCTGTTCAGTGCTTACAGAGAGTCAAAGACTTTCCTGTTTATATACTATCCAGTCAGTATGAAGAGTTCAGAAGAAGTCAGGAGGGGACTCAAACCATCCAGAAGGTTGTTCCATACCTTATGATGGTATAATGAATAATATAACTATGTGGAACTGGAGTGAGGGGAACCACTGATCAGAAACTAATATAAATCTTCCCCCCTTCAACTTAAAAATGTTTCCCCCTGTCCTATCACTGACTGCAGTAAAAAAGTTAATTCCCTTCCTTTTTATAGCCCCCCTTTAAATACTTGAAGACTGCAATGAAATCTCCTCACAGCCTTCTTTTCTCTGGGCTTAACAAGCCCAGCTCCCTCAGCCTGCTTTTGTAGGGGCAGTGCTCTAGCCCTCTGATCATCTTTTTGACCGTACTCTGTACCTGGACACAGTACTCCAGATGAGGCCTCATGAAAGCAAGCTACTGTTTGCTATTATTTCAGGTTACCATAGGGGGCTTCAGGTAAAACAGACAATGCATTAGTCACTTGGACACCAGTAGTTATTTTACTCACATAGCCAAAGTGAGCCTTGAGACTCTGCACTGTGAGGTTACTATATATAGTAGGTGAAATCCCTATATAGGGATTATTACTAGTAGTTGAAAAATAATCTTGTAGCTACATGAGAGCCAGTCCAGCACAGAAAATATCAGTAACATCTCAGTAACTCTAGGTAAAAGAGCCAGGAAGTATCATCTATTAAATATGGGAGAAGTTAGCTGCTTCTGGAATCACTTGAACTCTGAGTCCTACTGCTAATTCTGTGTATAATACATAGTTGTGTGTATCTTAGAATTTTCACATTTTTTCTCTTCAATAACTATTAACATTTCTGGAATAAAATGGTATGTTTAATATTGTCAAAATAGTACACATGGAACTGGCTATAGTGTGTCAGAAAGGGTATAATATGAATAATGTGAACACCATAAAAAAGAAGTTAAGTTCCATTGTTTACGTACACAGTCTACATCTATGGTTAAAAGACTAATTAGGCATATCCAGAAGAAGACACTAAAACTGTCTTCATATTGACAGAAAAATCCAGCACCATTACAGTCAAAATTTATGATGAGAATATTTTTATTACATTTCAATACATTTCAAATATATTTCAATATACTTTTTTTTTTTTTACTTTTTTTTTTTTTGGTGGGGAAATGTGTCTTTCATGATTTGAAATGTATGCTTTCATAATTTACAGGATTTGCTGAAAGAGGAGGTTTCAATCTCTAGATGAATTAGTTCTGCCACATCCAAGTGGAATTCAAGTATCTAAATAGATTTAAAACAAAATAAAGACATGAAAAAGGGGAACAATAGCCCATTATTTTTATAACCCTTTGAGTGGAAAACAAATAAGAAAACAACAGCAATACAAACAAAAAAACCCAACAAGTTGCAAAAATATTTGCAAGTCAAGTAACAATTTGTTTCCTGTCCATTTTCCTGTGTTGTTAAAATGACCTTTATCTTCTTTTTGTCTTTCCAAAGATGTTTGAGAAATTGTCCTCATGCAATTTATTTTCTAATGATTAGTTAGTGATTGGTCACACTTAAGAAGGAAGGACCTGCCTGTGTATAAAGAAATGTGATTGACTGATCTAGGTATGAACATCTTTGTACAGCTGAGTAAAAGTAAAAGTAACCTATTGCAGTCTATTCCAGGAAACCTGTTTTATCTGGTAGGTTGGACTTGGATATCTCCAGAGGTACTTTCCAACCTTTATAATTCTGCATATCACTTTTAATAATTATAAATAATTAATATTTTTTGAAATTATTCTTATTTTACATCTGCAAAAGACTTGGAAGTAGTATCACAGTATCATGCAAGTTGGAAGGGACCTTAGAGATCATCGAGTCCAACTCCCAGGATTCTAGCCTTTCTGTGTAGCAGAGTGTCATGGTTTTGCAATGTTGTAATTTTGCTATCAGTATTCCACATCATAACATCATGTTAAGCACAGATAATTTTGACGAATCTGCTGCTCACAGAAAGAAGACTACATGTCCCAGGGAGCACCACGGTCAGTCATATGACCAGGACTATATAATCTCACTTCAGTGCTGGACTCGCTCTCTTGGATCCTGCCAGCCAGGGGGAGAGCCGTGTGGGAGCGTTCCAGCCGTTTCGCCTAGAGTTACAGTAGGCCTTTCGGTTTCGGGACTCACTCTCTCTTATTTTACTTGATTTGTTAGCCTTAATTCCAATTATATTGCATTATATTGTGTTATTCTGTATTCTGATATAGTATTTAGTAAATAAGTGTGCCTCCTTAGATCGCTGCCGCTGTATTTATTTCATTTTCCCTGAATTTCTTTTCCTTCTGGGCCAGCGGCCTGCGGGCCGACTGCCCCCCTGTCATGGGTGCAGGTAGATTTTAGGCTAACCCACGACAGTATTTTGGTGGAGAATGCGGGCAAGTTGCCGTTTGTTTTTCTGCTGTGGCAAGTTGCCGTTTTTTTTTCTGCTGTTCTTTTAGCTTCTTACAGAGCTGCAGAGTTTTTACAGTTTTTTTCTCGTTAAGGAGTTATCTAAGTTTACGTTTCTGCACCTGGGAGCTTGACCTTGAAAGTCCGGGCGGACCGCCAATACCCCGGAATAGTTTACATACTTTGAGGTCTTGAAATCCAGGCAGACTGCCAACAGCCCGGTATATTTTGTAAACCTTAAGCTCTATTTTGTAAACTTGAGCTCTACTTTTTTTTCCCCACTCTTGAAGAAAATAAATAAATAAATAAATAAAAATGTGGCCTCTAATTAAATTATTTTACAAAGGATTGCATGCTATTGGTTCTTCCTTTGTAATGATCCAAACCTATTGGGCCATAATTAAGCTCGCCACTTTTATCTATGGGGCTATAGGCATATACAATCGATTGAAAACATTTATGGAAATGCTTACTTGGTACCTGCATACAGCTCCAGAAGCTCCAGAAGGAGCAACTAATATTACAGAAATTGTGGTTTTCGAGCATGCTCCTCGTTCCTTTTTTGAATCTTTTATGCAGTTTTTGAAAGCCCAGTTGACCACATTGTCAATTGAGTTTCTCGTGTCAATCTCCCTGAACCTGCTGTTGATTCTTTTACTTATCAGTATCTGGATTTATTACATTCTGAGGAAATCTTCCCCAAAACCAGAGAATACTGAATGGCAGGGAGTGTGGAGAGGTTTTGGAGAGATTTTTAAGGGAAAGACATCTTCAGTGTCATGGAGCTTTACTCCTGAACACTTGAAGAATCCCGAAAGTTTGATTGCATATTTGAGACAGGAATGTTGTGGCTCAGGCAGATCTCAGGAGGCACAAATGATTTTTGGCCTGGCTAATGCTTATCGGGCCTTATTCAATACCATTCCAGAGAGGGAAGAAGTTTTGGAAACTGAGAGAGAGAGTCTCAGAGCTGAAAAGGCAGAGAGGGAAAAAGTTTGGGAAGCTGAGAAAGAGAGTCTAAGGGCTGAGAGAAGGAGTCTCAGGGAGACAGCACGAAAGGAGCGAGAGAGTTTCCAGGCCAAGCAGAAGAGCCTCTGGACTGAGAAGGAGAGTCTCCTAGCTGAGAGAAATAACCTCCTACGACAACGAGAGGCACTCTGGTGTGAGAATGAGAGTCTCAGAGTCAAGGGAAGAAATCTCTTACATCAAAGAGACACATATTGGTATGAGGGAGAGGCTCTCCGAAATGAGAAAGGCTCCCTGCAATCCAAACTCAATACTCTCCAGTCCGAACGTGACGCCCTCCGGTCCGAGCGTGACACCCTCCAGTCCGAGCGTGACACCCTCCAGTCCGAGCGAGATACCCTCCAGTCTGAGCGTGACACTCTCCAGTCTGAGCGTGACGCCCTCCAGTCCGAGCGTGACACTCTCCAGTCCGAGCGTGACGCCCTCCAGTCCGAGCGTGACGCCCTCCAGTCTGAGCGTGACGCCCTCCAGTCCGAACGTGACGCCCTCCGGTCTGAGCGAGACACCCTCCAGTCCGAGCGTAACACTCCCCAGTCCAAACTCGACACTCTCCAGTTCGAGCGTGACACTCTCCAGTCCAAACTCAACATTCTCCAGTCTGAGCGTGACGCCCTCCAGTCCGAATGTGACACTTTCCGGTCCGAGCACAATGCCCTCCGGTTCGAGCACAATGCCCTCCATTTCGAGCACAACGCCCTCCAGTCCGAGCGTAATACTCTCCGATCCGAGCGAGACGCCCTCCGGTCCGAGTATGACGCCCTCCAGTCTGAGCACAACGCCCTCTTTTCAAAGTATAACGCTCTTCAATCCGAGCGAGATGCCCTCCAGTCTGAGCACATCACCCTCCGGTTCGAGCGCGACAACCTCCGGACTGAGTACGGTACCATCCTGTTCGATCGTAACTCCCTCCGGAAGGACATAAGTGCCCTCCAGTCCATGTATGATACCCTCCAGTCCGAGAGGGACATCCTCGAATCTGAACTGAACGCCCTCAGAGATGGACTCCAAGTTAAATTGGAGGGCATTAAAATCAGCCAACCTGATCAACCACAGGGGGCACCAGATACAATGTTGGTTGCCCCTGTAAGAGGACGAAAAACGAAACGAGTTTCAACTCAGTTAGAACAACCAGAGGAGGTAGAAGAGCAGAGGGTGATAGAAGAGCAGGAGGAGGCAGAAGAAAAGAGAAAAGAAAGGGAGGGTGAACTGGAGGAAATAGAGGAAATAGGAGAGGAGGAGCCAAGAATTAGATTTTCTATGCAAGAATTTCTTGCCCCCAGAACTTCAAATGGGGGGTCCTCATCAATGCAGTTGCCGCCATCAACACCAAGGACTCCTGGAAGAGCAAAAGGTGAGGAAAAAATCACAACTCTTACTGATCGATCTTTAAAACTGAGTGAAATTCGGGATCTAAGAAAGGACTATGCACGCCAGCCAAAAGAATCTATAGCTGCTTGGTTACTTCGATGTTGGGACAATGGGGCCAACAGTGTGTGGCTCGATGGCAATGAAGCTCGCCAACTGGGTAGCGTTTCCAGGGACTCACGTGTGGATAGAGGTATTGGCACATGCCAAGATGAGTCCTACACCCTCTGGACGAGGATGCTGTTAGCAGTAAAAGAAAGATTTCCCCTTAAACAGGATCTGACACCTGAGGAAAAGAAATGGACTGATATAGAGACAGGTATTCGACATTTGAGAGAACGTGCTGTGGTGGAAATGCTATACAGCCCTAACTTCAGACATGATGATCCCAACCAATTACATGATCCTGAGACAGTCCGTGTTTCACGCCTTATGTGGCGTGCATTTACAAGGACTGCACCAAAAGAGCATGCTAGTGCACTAGCAATAATATATGGCACAGGGGCAAGGGAACCCCCTGTGAGTGAACTGATTGATAAAATTCATGGAATTGAGTTATTTATAAATACTATAGGAGTTTGCATCTCAACCGTAATTAAAAGGTTAGATAAAATGGAAGACACACAGAATGATATTATAGATATATTGACTACCGTGCCCGATGTTGATGGATCCATGGTGGTACCAGATGATGGGGACCAGGATTCCCACGATGGCCTATCGGGAAAACTAAACAAAGCAAGATCCTCCCATCCTGTACCATTGAAGATCTCAACCATAAAAAAGAGACGTCTTCATGTTGGAGCAAATGACAACAGTAAGGTCATACGTTTTGCCTTGTTGTTTTTCCTGCGTAGTCAAGGGGAGGATATAAAGAAGTGGAGTAATTCATCCACTTCTGCACTCCAGGCACGAGTGAAAGAATTACAACGCAAGTCAGTCATCAAGGCGGACCCTTCCAGAAGGGGGAAGGCTCCAGTTGCCGCAAGCCGCCGAGGTAACCAATAGAGGGGCCCTGCCCCCAGCCAGGGGGGGGAAAGGGATAATAGAGTATACTGGACTGTGTGGATTAGGTGGCCTGGCACATCTCAACCACAGAAATATAAGGCCCTGGTGGACACTGGTGCACAGTGCACCCTAATGCCCTCCAGTCACCAAGGGACACAATCAATACATATCCATGGAGTGACTGGGGGTTCCCAAGAATTGACTGTACTGGAGGCCGAAATAAGCCTCACTGGTAAAGACTGGCAAAAACACCCTATAGTGACTGGTCCAGAGGCTCCATGTATATTGGGTATCGATTACCTCAGGATGGGATATTTTAAGGATCCCAAGGGGTATCGATGGGCCTTTGGGATAGCTGCTGTTAACACAAACGGTGTTAAGCAGCTGTCAGTTTTACCTGATCTGTCAGATGATCCTTCTGCTGTGGGGTTGCTCCAGGTAAAAGACCAAGAGGTACCAATTGCCACCAAAGTGGTGCACAGACGGCAGTACCGCACCAATAGGGACTCATTACTTCCCATTCAGAAGTTAATTCGTCAATTAGAAAAACAGGGAGTGATTAGCAAAACTCACTCGCCTTTTAACAGTCCCATATGGCCAGTGCGTAAAGCCAGTGGAGAATGGAGGCTGACGGTGGATTACCGCGGTCTGAATGAAGTCACACCACCATTGAGTGCTGCTGTACCAGACATGCTAGAACTCCAGTATGAACTGGAGTCAAAAGAAGCCAAGTGGTATGCCACCATTGACATTGCTAATGCCTTCTTTTCCATCCCATTGGCTGCAGAATGTAGGCCACAGTTTGCTTTTACCTGGAGAGGTGTTCAGTACACCTGGAACCGTCTACCCCAGGGGTGGAAACACAGCCCAACCATTTGCCATGGTTTGATCCAAGCTGTTTTGGAGCAGGGTAATGCTCCCGAGCACTTGCAGTATATTGATGATATTGTCGTGTGGGGTGATACAGCAGCAGAAGTTTTCAAGAAAGGAAAACAAATAATCCAAATTCTTTTGCAAGCTGGTTTTGCTATTAAGCGCAGCAAAGTGAAGGGGCCTGCCCAAGAAATTCAATTCTTAGGTATAAAATGGCAAGATGGGCGTCGTCACATCCCGGCAGATGTGATTGACAAAATCATTGCTATGTCTCCGCCCACCAACAAGACAGAGACCCAATCTTTCTTGGGAGTAGTGGGTTTTTGGAGAATGCATGTCCCAAACTACAGCCATATTGTGAGCCCCCTCTATCAGGTGACACGGAAGAAGAATAATTTCTCATGGGGTCCTGAACAGCAGCAAGCTTTCGAGCAGATAAAGCAAGAGATAGCCCGTGCCGTGGCCTTGGGGCCAGTACGGACGGGACAGGATGTAAAGAACATCCTCTACACTGCTGCTGGAGAAAAAGGTCCCACTTGGAGTTTGTGGCAGAGAGCCTCAGGAGAGACCCGAGGTCGACCCCTAGGATTTTGGAGTCGAGCCTATAAGGGATCTGAAGAGCGCTACACTCCAACTGAGAAGGAGATCTTAGCCGTGTATGAGGGGGTTCGGGCTGCTTCTGAAGTAGTTGGTACCGAAGTACAACTCCTTCTAGCACCTCGCTTGCCAGTAATAAATTGGATGTTTAAAGGACAGGTTCCCTCCACCCATCATGCTACTGATGCCACTTGGAGTAAGTGGATTTCATTAATCACACAACGAGCTCGGATGGGGAAACTCAGCCGTCCTGGAATCCTAGAGGTGATCATGGACTGGCCTGAGGGTAAAAAGTTTGCGACATCGCCCGCAGAGGAGGTGTCACGTGCTAAAGAGGCCCCACCATACAACGAGCTACCAGAAAATGAAAAGAAATTTGCCCTATTCACAGACGGATCATGTCGTATTGTAGGGAAACATCGCAGATGGAAAGCTGCTGTATGGAGTCCCACACGACAAGTTGCAGAGGCCACTGAAGGTAAAGGAGAGTCAAGCCAATTTGCAGAGGTAAAGGCTGTTCAGCTAGCCTTAGAAGTGGCTGAACGAGAGAGGTGGCCGATGCTTCATCTTTATACTGACTCATGGATGGTGGCAAATGCCTTATGGGGGTGGTTGCAGCAGTGGGAACAAGACAACTGGCAACGAAAGGGTAAACCTGTTTGGGCTGCTGAACTGTGGAAAGATATTGCTGCCCGAATAAGGAATATTGTTGTAAAAGTGCGCCATGTAGATGCGCATGTGCCTAAAAGTAAGGCCACTGAAGAACATCAAAACAACCATCAGGTTGATCGAGCTGCCAAGATTGAGGTGGCTCAGATAGACTTGGACTGGCAGAACAAAGGTGAATTATTCCTAGCTCGGTGGGCCCATGAGACGTCGGGTCATCAAGGAAGAGATGCAACATATAAGTGGGCCAGAGACCGAGGGGTGGACTTAACTATGGATGCTATTGCTCAAGTCATTCATGACTGTGAAACATGCGCTATAATTAAACAAGCCAAAAGGATGAAACCTTTTTGGGGGGAAGGGCGATGGCAAAAGTATAAATATGGGGAGGCATGGCAGGTTGATTATATCACCTTGCCACGATCCCGAAATGGTAAACGGTATGTACTCACCATGGTCGAGGCGACCACTGGGTGGCTTGAAACATACGCAGTACCCCATGCTACCGCCCGAAGCACCATATTAGGATTGGAAAAGCAAGTCCTGTGGCGGCATGGCACTCCAGAAAGAATTGAATCAGATAATGGAACTCATTTCAAAAATTCCCTTGTAAATACTTGGGCCAAAAATCATGGCATCGAGTGGATTTACCATATTCCCTATCATGCACCGGCGTCTGGTAAAATTGAACGATTCAATGGATTGTTAAAAACTATGTTGAAAGCAATGGGCGGCGGAACATACAAAAATTGGGAAAACCATTTAGCAGAAGCCACCTGGTTGGTCAACACTCGAGGATCTGGTAATCGTGGTGGTCCCAACCAATCCAGCTCCATACGTACCGTAGAAGGAGATAAGGTTCCTGTAGTACACGTAAAGAGCGTGTTAGGAAAAGCGGTTTGGGTCCTTCCAGCATCTGGAAAGGGAAAACCTCTCCGAGGTACTGTTTTTGCCCAGGGACCTGGATGTACTTGGTGGGTGATGCACAAAAATGGGGATGTTCAATGTGTTCCACAAGGGAATTTGATGCTGGGGGAGTGCAGCCAATAATTTATTGTATATATAAGTAGAGCCTTAAAGATATATGACGAATGTCCAATTATGGTGCAGGACTTAAGATAGATGGATTAATGTTAAAAAAACATTTTCCGTATACGTAAGCTAGGCATCCTATAAGTAAGTTTTTCCATCTGGGCTCTATATCATGTACTGGCCATGCATGTGTAGAGCACACGTGGAAAGAAGTTTAATTCAAAGGGAATTTGTGGTGGTTGGGAAAGGATGGGTGCACCTTGATGTGGGGGACGCCCCACTAGCGCTGCCTTTCCCTTTCACCGCTGTCATATTCCTTTTCCGGCAGTTTTGCCATTTCCTCAGACTTAGTAAATAATAGGGTGTTAAGATATAAAGTTTTATTTTCAGCCTAAGGATTTGCATGAAAATAGATATAAATTGTTAAGAAAATAAGGTTGCTGATTGCTCACGACTATATATATATGTGTGTGTGTATAATAAGCATAATGTAATGATGTAGAATAAGGGGTGGAATGTCATGGTTTTGCAATGTTGTAATTTTGCTATCAGTATTCCACATCATAACATCATGTTAAGCACAGATAATTTTGACGAATCTGCTGCTCACAGAAAGAAGACTACATGTCCCAGGGAGCACCACGGTCAGTCATATGACCAGGACTATATAATCTCACTTCAGTGCTGGACTCGCTCTCTTGGATCCTGCCAGCCAGGGGGAGAGCCGTGTGGGAGCGTTCCAGCCGTTTCGCCTAGAGTTACAGTAGGCCTTTCGGTTTCGGGACTCACTCTCTCTTATTTTACTTGATTTGTTAGCCTTAATTCCAATTATATTGCATTATATTGTGTTATTCTGTATTCTGATATAGTATTTAGTAAATAAGTGTGCCTCCTTAGATCGCTGCCGCTGTATTTATTTCATTTTCCCTGAATTTCTTTTCCTTCTGGGCCAGCGGCCTGCGGGCCGACTGCCCCCCTGTCATGGGTGCAGGTAGATTTTAGGCTAACCCACGACACAGAGCAGCATTTCTGCCACTTGCGTCACAGGGGGATTCGAACCCCGGGCCTCTGGTGTTGCAAGCAGCACCTTATACCACTGCGCCACCGGATTTCAACTACTGCATTAGGAGTGTTCTATTTCTTAATGTAGCGTCTTGTATTTTAGAAAAATCACAGAAAAATAAGCAAAAAAACCCCAAAATAATAAAATATGCCTACCTTACATCATGAGCTTTCACTAAACATAACACATTTCATAACACTTTGAACATTTTTCAAAGCAAAAAAAGCACTTTGAAGCAATAAAATGCTTATAAAATGCTCCTTAAGATGCTATTTTGGATATTAAAGGTGTGTGCACTGACTTCTTTATGGCAAAACTCTTACTTAAGAAGTTCAAGAAAAAAATTAATGATTGCTTAACAACCATGGGAACAGACTGTATAAATGAGGAAAACAGATAATTGCAAGAAAGAATAACTGAAAAAACCCTATTGACTTTACTAGACAAGGTTAAATTGTTCAAGTAAGCCAGCTGACCTGAACTGCTTGGACTGTGACTTAAGACTTGAACTTAAGTTCAAAATATAATTTTCTGTATATACATTTGATTCCTTTTCAGCCTGTTACTCCAGCTCAAACTTTTTATAATCATGTATTCTTTGTACATATCTTGTAAGAATTTAAAGATCAAACAGTTCCATCTTTTTCATCTTTTTCCATCATTTTGTTTTGGAATAGTGAAAGATCTATAAAGAATATTTGTATTTAATTATTTATTTTTTAAATTTTTTTAATTTTTTTTATTTTTATTTATTTATTTATTTATTTTTAACCCATGAGATTTCCCATGCTGAGTTCTGTATAAAGGCATTGCACGCGTTTCCCACCCACACATCATAAAGGAGGTAAGGAAATAAAACCAAAAGTATGAGAATTCAAATCCAGTTCAATCTTTGGGTCACTGAAGCACAGAGCAATGGCAATAAAAGAAGCTGAGTTTCCTGTGACACAATGAAATGACTTTTAATTGAATCATGACTTTCTGGTTTATTATGCTTTTGTTTTCAATAAATACTTGCAATGTGAGATAAATAATTTTGTTTACAAGAAGAGAATTCTCACCCTGTCACAACATCAAAATGAAGACTATTCAGACCGGCTGCACTTTGACATGTCTGTGAAATAATTAAAAGAAAAAAAAAACAAAAACACATGAATAATTGGAAAGAGTGTCCCTATTGTTGTTACATAGCTTCCAACTCTTTCAGTTTTCCCAGAGAAAGAGTTAGTGTCTTCAAACCTTGGCTGTCTTGAGAGCATTTCAGAACAATGTAAATGTCCCACCTGAATATATTCCATGTTCTTCAGACAGCTTAAAGTAAACTAGTCACTGAAACAAAAATTCCAAAATACCACATGGATGCTGTCTTTAGAACTTGGATTTGGAAATCTGATTGGTCTCAGCCCAGTACAATAAAAGAACCACTCATACGAATGGTCTTATTGTCTTTGAGTCTAAAGGCTGCTGCAGGCATGGCAGGTATTTAAATACATACATATATATAAATTTGTCCTAAAAATAGTATATCTTTGAAGAACTGAAGTAGAAAATCTTTATTAGTATAACAGAACAAGAAAATAAACATTTTCCTACAATGGTTTGAACATCTCTTTGTATAACAGAGATAATTCCACTTGAAAATATGGATATGTACATATGTATATATGCCTGGCTGAGGTTCCCATGGAACAGTCAGAAATTCTGCAGTGAATATCTTTTGAAAACTATTCTGGTTCCTCAGTGTTTAGTTTTAATTTGCTTTCTGTTTTTTAAATCTACATTTAGAAATTCATTCCTTATTAATAACTTAGTTATTTTTTTAATTGTCTGGCACCAGAGAAATTATATATTACAACTGTATACTGCTTTCTTCACGCTCCACATTATAATAGCAATTCCTAGGAAAGTGGTCAAAATATTAATGAGAAGAAACTGAAAAACCACTTTCAAGTCTGGAAAACAGTGTCTACAACCCAATTCTGTAGAAGAATTAATTCCAAACAAAAACAGTGGGAAAAGCTTGTTAGTTCAACAGTTTAAAATGTTGAGCTATCATCAGGTCACCAAATATTTGAGTTTGCTTCCATAAACATATCCAGTTTTCAATAAAAAAATAAATGAAAAGAAAAAAAATGTAAATACCTGTAGGTATCTGTGACTCTTAAGGCCCAGACTGCAAGGCTGGGTTATTTTTTCTTAATAAGTTATTTATTTATAGATGTGTATTTAGTATTAATGGAAATTCATGGAGAAATGTTGATTGAAAACAAGCAAAGAGCAAACTAGAATTGATTGCAAGTAAGGAAATTTAGAAACACTGATAAAGTGTCAACACCAGTCAGCATCTTATTAAATCTTCACAAAGTTACAGTGTCCTTTTTTTAGGTTGTTTTAGATTAGATTCTTTTGAGATTAACCCAAAATATTTTAGCTCAATTGACATAATATGACTCACAAATGCAGGGCAAAGTTTTACTTTTATATCTTTATTTTTGTAAAGAACCATACTGCATCATTTGAGTACAAAATAAAGTTCTGAAAATTCTTATACACTATTTTCAAGGAAGTTTTAAAAATATGTCTTTTAAATCAAAGTAGTTGTCACTACTTTTGTCAAAATCCTCCTGTTTTCAAGTTCAACATTGACAATGCTTTAATTAGCTTTTGTTTTCAAATATCTTTTTAGAATTCTCCAATTTATAAGTTAATAAGTTTCACTTATCTTTTGATAACAGATATATTGCTCATTGAAATTCGATCATTCTTTCCAGTGTTAAAATAATTGTCTCCTATTATATTATTATTTTCCCATGAGACATTCAAAAAATTTCAAATGTGCATCAATTATATGTAGCCAATAAAATGTCACTTAAACAAACAAACAAAACAAAACAAAACAAAAAACGGATTTTACTTGTATAACATCAGTGTTGATGGGAGAAAGGCATGATACATCACAGAACACAAATGTTAGTTTTTGAAAGAAGTGTATGTCAAGCTGCATAAAATTCAGTTTTTTCATTATTTTATTTTATTTTATTTTATTTTCAAGGTGAAAAGATGAAGGATTCAGTTGTTCTTAGAGGCTTCAGGGACACTAAAGACTTCAAGACAGATTCTCTTAATGATAAGCCATCACCCTCCAGGAAATGTAATTATTCCACTGCTGTATCTTGTCTTTTCACTTATTTCTTTTTAAATTAAGTTTTACCACTGAAGAAAAAAAACTTTCTGATAATCATTACAAGTATCCCAGTGTCTTTCAGTCCTACTCAGTTCTAATAATTGAGACTCTCACCTTATTTTATGTCTATAATCAGAGATTAAAATGAGAATAGAAATTTGTATAATTATAGAATCATATCATGTTAGATAAATAACTTGGATAAATAAGATGGATCCCTACTTATTTCTATTCTACAAGATATTTAATGAATGGCATGACAGATAACTACAAACTAATACATGTTTACAGAAAATTGTATATCTGCTAATTAAAAGCTAAAATATTTAGAAATATTTAAACTTTGCACAAGAGAATAAGATTGTGGACTTATTTCCTGAAAAAACACATAGAATGTATTTAAATCGATAATAAAACTGAAAACTTCCTATGCTTGCTTGCTAATTGGGCCAATTTTGACTTTTTTAGTAGTAATTTATTTCCATTTGTGATAAAATCAAATTTTCTAATTAAAATTGAAAATTTAAATCAGGAAAATATCTTCTTTTCCTCTAAGTATATCTTAAGCCCCATCTAAAAATATTAATATGCTATGCCAAAATCACAGTGAAAATCAGGCCTAGAATTTGAGATACCAAGTGACAACAATTACATTTTATACATTACATTTGTGAAGTATATTGTATATTAAGTAATAGAACACACACAGAAGTGTAAATGTAATATTAATGAAGAATCCAAGGGAAAAAATGGTACCTAATGAACAAGTTGACATGTTAAACATGACTACTCATTACATAAGGAAAGACAAGAATCAGACCATAAGCAGATTTCCAAAATGACTAGCAACCTGGGCTTGCATCAGCTTGAACGAAAAAAACTCATACTTTTTAAGTGTCCAGATGTTTTGGAAGTCTAGTGGAAGACATTGTATTTGAGGAGTCAATGATCTTGATCAAACTGAAACTGCTCTGTGGGGCTTAAGGAGAGGGACGGTAGAAGCTCTTACATTAGCATGACTAGTCACTGTAAGTGAATTTGCTGGAGTGCCTCCAGGGGTGCATTATGTGCAGCAGTATACTGTGACAAATAGAATTTCAGCCTGTCAGTATGTAGCTGATTTTCTTTGTTATCCAAAATAAATGGCAGCATGTTACAAGAGGAAAGAGGAACCCTGCCACTGACCAAGTCTCTACAGAAATTTATGAGAAAATTCAGAGTCCATCTAAGTTGTACAAATGCTTGATTCATAGTACATGAAGTAATGTAGGACTTTTTTTACTTCCTACATTTCTCTTTTTATTTTACCTTTTCAAAACACTTATTTTATTACTCAGTTTGTTGTCAAGATTTTCTTACTGGCATCCCAAAGGAACTCTTCATGGTTCCTCTCATGCTCTTCCCCTTCATTTTGTGCAGAACTGCTCATTAACTGATTATTATATTGGTGCTTAAAGAAAAAAAAAAAGTGTCTCTAACAATTCATAGAATCATAGAAACATAGAATTACCCAGATTGGAGAAGACCTTGAAGATCATCAAGTCCAACCGCAGCCTAAACAGTACCCTAACTCTAAAAACCCTCCACTAAATCATATCCCTGAGCACCACATCCAAACGGCTCTTAAACACATCCAGGGATGGCAATTCAACCACCTCCCTGGGGAGCCTATTCCAGTAGCTAACCACCCTTTCTGTAAAGAAGTTCTTTCTAATATCCAACCTAAACTTGCACTGGCGCAACTTGAGGCCATTTCCCCTTGTCCTGTCACTTTGTCACTTGTGAGAAGAGACTTGCCCCACTCTCACTGTAAGAACATTTCAGGTGCTGGAAGACGGCAATAAGGTCTCCCCTCAGCCTTCTTTTCCCCAGACTAAATAGCCCCAGCTTCCTTAGCCTCTCCTCGTAGGGCTGATTCTCCAAGCCCTTCACAAGCCTCATTGCCCTTCTCTGGACCTGCTCCGGTACCTCCATGTCCTTCTTGTGCTGAGGTGCCCAAAACTGGACACAGTACTCGAGGTGAGGCCTCACCAATGCTGAGTACAGGGGCAGGATGACTTCCCTAGTCCTGCTCACCACACCATTCTTGATACAAGCCAGGATGCCATTGGCCCTTTTGGCTACCAGGGCACAATGCTGGCTTATATTCAGCCGACTGTCCATCAGCACACCAAGGTCCCTTTCCATCTGGGAGCTTTCCAGCCACACCTCCCCAAGCCTGTAGGGTTGCCTGGGGTTGTTGTGACCAAAATGCAGGACCTGACACTTGGCCCTGTTGAAACTCATGCTGTTCTCAAAATAAGCACTAAAATGATGAATAAAACAAATACCTGTATTTTAAAATATATCTTCTTACACAGAGTGGGCAGAGCCAGGAGTGACAGAATAACACTTACACATGTACCAAGGCTGCCCCTAAGGAATGCAAGCGGCTACACTGGCATTTTAGTAAGGCTATGGTGTGACAAAACGTGCAAGGAAGGCTACTTTCTTCTCAACTAGGGGAAGCATTCCTTACTGGCTTAAAGTATATTGTAACTGGTTTGGGTGAAGATCCATCTAGGAGGAATTGTGTTATTCCTACCTGGTGCCTACCTTCAAGAAATCAGTTTTCCTTTAGAGTTTTCTGATACCACAGTAACTGTTGACATTTATGAGATGAAGCTGGAGGGTACTTAATTTTTTATAGAAAAAAAATGAGGATGAAATGGAAACAAAAAATGAAATTTTGCAAGTAAATTATTCCACGTTTGAGTAACAGAAATTATATACATATTTATTTATATATAGGTTTATATAAAGTACAATTTATGATGAAGTAAGCTAGATAAGTAGCTATATTGCTAATCTTAATTTCTGTGTAATTAAAATGTTGTGATAGAGACTCAAATTTTGAGGAGACATAAAGTTCATACAATCACCATTCAATAGAATATTTGAAGTCAGCATTCCCAAAGGGTGAAGTGCTACCTGGTTTATTTTGTTTGTGTGAAGGTGCTTCTGATCATAAAACCTTAGGCATTATATGCAGCACTTTATAATACGTAACTACCTAATTTTTTTGTTATTATAAGAAATTTCAACATATATTATTATTATTTTAGTTATTGTGGCATATTTGTGCTTACTACTAAACTAGCTAAACTGTACTCAATTTGAAAAGTTCATCGTTATTCATCTTTATTGTTATTAAAGTAGAGCAAAGCTGAACACTTAAATATGAAGCATTTGGTATGAATTTCTCACTATGAGTAGATATAAGATGATGAGTAGTAAAGAATGAAGATCTACAGATAACTGAATTCTAGAAATGTAGCTCTGGATATATTGATTCTGTCTTCTGAATTGTCATACTTTGATGTATTTCTGAGATATATATTTATGCTTGTAACAAAAGGTATGCTATTTTGTATACATCTTACAAAAAATGCTTTTCAAGTAAGTAATTTTTCCTCTTTGTCTACACCTTGATCTTCCTGCCTAACCTAAGCTTCCTTGCATCATATTCTTTTATTAATACAGGCTACTGAATACAGTCTTCAGATGTCTGAAGTTATAAAACTGTACTGCTACATAAAATGACAAATTAAGAATAATTCACAGTCCCAGCCTTTAGTCTTTAGTAGAATGAAATATGTTTTTACCTCTTTCTTGTTGATCCGATAGTTCTCTTTGGAAAGAGGAGCACAAGGACAGTATGAGATAATTGTTCTATGCTGTTAATTTAAAGAAGTCGTGTCTTTTTTGTTTGTTTGTTTGTTTGTTTTTCTCTTGAGGTTTCTTAAAATAGATTTGTTTGAACTTCTCTTATTTTATTTCTTGAAAGATTGCTCATCTATTTCTTCCCATCATGATGCTTGGATTAAAACAATAAAGTCATGGACAGGCATTACACAATGACAGATTTATACAACCAGCTTTCCTATTTAAAGAGCTGAATAATTAGCTTTGTACTTGATAATCATATTTCATAGATAGATTAATTACTGCATTAATTTCTAGGCAGGTAAAAGCAACTATATTAAAAACAAACAGAGCAATCATGAAAATAATATCTAAATGAATTCTTTTGTATTGTTAAAATAGCCTGTAAATAAGTATGAAAAACACTAAACATAAAATTTAAAAATAAATAAATAAATAAAATCAAGGATAAATGCTGCTAGAACTCATTTGAATAAGAGAATGTATGTTGCAGATATCTCAGTACCTAACTTCTGCAAAACATACTCATTCAGTTCTCATGGAAGACAGAAACCATGCAGCTTAAACCATCTTCACCTCATATGACAGTATGAATTAAGGAGACCATGTCAGATTCTGTCCAGCATCTTCTTTCTCCTACTGTTCCTTCAGGCATATAAAACTGTAGACAAATGGATCAAACACAGTACACACTAATATATCCACTCCAAGGGCTAGGCATAGATATGAAACCAGGGATGGATTATTGGAGAACCTAGTATATAATGCAGTGTAAGTGGTAAGATTGTATGACTGGTCAAAACACCTGGGATCACAATAATAATAATAATAATAATAATAATAATAATAATAATAATAATAATAATAATAATAATAATAATTTTTTAAAGATAGAAAAAGGAATATGAGGTAATGGAGACAAAATACAATATTTGTGCTACTTACTATATATTTCTGGCTATTTATTTAGTTGGTATGGTTTAGATTTAGTTTCGTTAATCTCTGAAGTGCATCATTCTTGTCTTCTCTATTTCTATTCAAAATAAGCTTGAAGTCTTGAAATGCACCTTAGTAGTTATGTTACTAATTTAGAAGACCTAATTTTTATTTGGAAGCTAAAAGTTCTTTATTTACTTAAAATGAGAAAAAGTGGGTACAGTTATCTACTACTTGCAGTATGAATGGATTTCAGACATACATTAATACATTAACATACTGAAGCATGATGTTCTCTCTCTTTGACCAGACTGCCATTCTCATCCAGTGACCCAAAAATCAGTTGCTTAACTCTTCAAATATAAGTTATGGGTTGAAAATAAATTTCATTAGCTAAGATGTGTTTGCCATTTCTAACATTTGAAATAAGTTTACCAAGATACATTTTCCTCCTCTTTTTATTGGAGACTTTGTAGTGTTGGTCTTTTTTGCTAAAGGTTAATTAAGTAAGTAAGCTATGTGGGAGATGACTGAAATAGAGATCCATTAAAATTGTTAATTGTGCAGAAGTTAATTGTTCAAAGTCTTGACTTTGTTTTGACATAAAGTTTTTAACATTTTACACCATATGAAATTGTTATTACTTGTCAGGTAGAACTCATCATTTATGGTATTTCTCTTGTGGTTGAAAAGAAACCTGGTGGCAGAAACAAAGAAATTTTGCATTTATAATATGCTTCAGAATCTTTTTTACGTGGAGCTGCTATAAATTAAGCACAAACTTAGAAAACTGTCAAAGAAATAAAATATATAAAAATGCTTTTTCTTTTCTTTTCTTTTCTTTTCTTTTCTTTTCTTTTCTTTTCTTTTCTTTTCTTTTCTTTTCTTTTCTTTTCTTTTCTTTTCTTTTCTTTTCTTTTCTTTTCTTTTCTTTTCTTTTCTTTTCTTTTCTTTTCTTTTCTTTTCTTTTCTTTCCCGTTCAACAGATACAAGAAGACACAATTAAGACAAAATCCATAAAACAATAAATGATTGACAAAACAATGGTACTTTCAATAAGACATTAATTTTTCAGCATTAATTTTATTAGGTAATGACTGCCAAGTGAGTTACTAGAACAATAACCTCAGGGATCATACCAGTATAAAAAAAAAAAAAGGTTAGTAATAAACTCTGAGCTTTACACTTTCAACTAGTTTTATTTTTTTTATTAATTTGTAAAAATGCATAAAATTTATACAACAGGCAGCAATAGTCTGATAGTGTATCTCACAGAGTTCTTAGATCTAAATATGTATAAACAACAGGTAAATTAGATCTTAGACATGGAGAAGGAATCTTTCAAGAGAAAAAGCTGAGACTGCTCCACATGAATCCAGCAAATATTTAATTTAGTAAATAAGGTGAGACAGAAAAAGCAACAACAGCAACAACAATAACAACAACCAAAACAAACAACAACAACAAAAAACATGGTATTTACATATTTGGTATGTAAGCCTAGGAAATAAAATGGAGAATTAACAGTTCTGATTCAGTACATGAAATCAGATCTTACAGAAAACAATAATAATAGCAGTTAGAATTGAAACAAGGTTATTAAAAGCTTAAATGGAAAAAAAAAAAAAAAGAAAAAAAAAAAAGAAAAAGAAAGAAATAAGGATAAAAGTAGTTGAAAAATACCATATATGAAATAAATAAATGTTTCATCATTAACAAGAAAAAAAAAAAAAGTAACAATAATAGACTAGAAACTGTGTGAAACACGTCGTAGCAAAAAATCATAATTTCCAAGACTGTAAGTCTATTCCATATCTCTAGTTTTGGCTACAAATAGTGTCCTGAACAGAGTAAAGAAACAAAATATAGAACATACATGACAGTAAGGATTTTTAATTTTATAAACATAAGGTGGAAAAGCGCCATCCATAGTAGTTCTGGAAAATAATTGTCAGCAGGTAGTTTCTGCAAAATGACAAATCAGTTTTACAAGTTTAATCTTAGCCATAAGTATCCAATCAAAACATTAGTCAATGATGCCTAAGCTGGAGCAAGTAGTCATTGCTATAATATTTAAATTCTCATTTTGAGCAATCCTATTATTTACTGCATGTTTTAGTAATGTCACAAAAAGGAATGTTTTAATAGAAAAAGGATATTTATGAGCATGATCCTTTTTAGAAGGAGTAAAGCATTAAATTAAGCTTAAAAGCTTGATATTTCTTAAATTAAACATATACTTCTACGATGTTTTATTTTTGAATAATATAATAAATATTCTTTTATTTCCATTTTAATTATTTGGTTAACTTCTTTAAAAATGCATATAAGCTTCCTATGATGCGTACTATTTTTATTCTTTTACCTTATGAATGTATCCCAATGACTTGTAGGTCTTTGTGTTACATAGATTAATAATTATTAGTTATTTTATTACAGTTCCACACAACTTGGTTTCATAACACAGCTGGACATTGTCAAAGGCTTGTTTTGCTTTTAAAAAACCTGAATAGGTGAAAAACCAATGCAAGCAACTGTACACAAAATATTATGCTCTATGAAATGAAGTTGCACTTTATACTTGACAGTAATTTATTAGTCACACTAAAAAGACATTAGCTTAAGTCATTATTAGATACAAAACAAATGATTCTGTGAAAAGAGACCTGAGATTTTACTTTAGGTCTTACTATTATTTTCATATGCTATTTTAACTGTTTTATAGGAAGGCCAGGAAAACTTCCTGTCTCAGATTAAGGTGGAAGAAGATAAATACTGCAAAATAATTGTTTGTCCAATACCATCAAAGTATGGCTAACACTGAAAGGTGAATCTTATGAAAAAGCATAACATTTTTATTTATTTATTTATTTTTTCCCAGAACTTAAAAAAGAGTGCCAGGCATGCATGATTCTTACAAAAGTATTTAAATATTAAAAAGTCAAATTCCTTCATTTGACAGTGTCTGACCTTTAAGCTTATCTGATCCTAAAATACATCTTACCTATCAACCAAAACTTTAATCACTTTCTCATTTCAGATATTGAAAGAAAGATTCCATTTAAATCCAGTAAAGGTCATCTTTCTTTGAAATATAGATTACTCATCTGCACATTTTGAAGAAGTAAAGACTAGAGAATATTCTAACTCAAGAGAAACAGCTCTCTCTCCTCACTTTGAAAATACTGAGTAAGCAGTGAAAGGTTTAAACATGATTATGTAGGACTCCCAGACACTTTTAATTCCAGTCCAGATATGACATACAGTTATGCTTAAAAAACATATGTACTTCATACAGTGAAGAACCATCTCTAAAATTACATTTACATTTAATAATACTAAAAATGAGATTTCTGTGGTTCTTTGAATAATAAGATATTTTGTAAAGTAAAACAGTAACAATTATTTAGACAATATTTTAAATTCATAGTGGAGAAAATACCACTAATTTTCCCTACATCTGATAATCTGATAAGTAAATCTCTGTAAGTGCTTGATCTACATATTATGATTGGAACATTAAACTGAGAGTATATAGAACTTTTAAAAGTTGAACACTGATGCACAAAAGAGTATACTATCCCACAGTTAGAAATATTAAGTACAATTGCTTTACAAAGCTCTTATAGATGTGTTTTATTTATTTATTTATCTATTTAAATAATCAGGCTTGGAATTACACTTTTGTGTATATATATATATATATATATATAATTTCCCCCCCCCCCCCCAGTTTTCTGGAATGCAGAGTATGGAGCCACAGAACTGTTCTAATAATGCTAAGAATTAATGTAAGACATAACAAGTGAAAAGATTGCAACCTTTACTACTTAACTGAGTTTGTATTTAACAAAACAATCTTGTTTCAATACCAGCAGAAACGTATCAAACATTGACTTAGCTATTTAAAACACATCAATTCTTAAGATGCTGAAGCACCTAAAACACCATAGTATGTTTTTATATATGTGTTAGAATTTCAGATAAAGGATTACATCTCTATTGAATTCACAGTGTCACATTCCATGAGAATAAACATGCTTTGCTACACTGCATATTGTACAAAGTGTTCTAGCTTTAAAATCTGTCAGGGGTGGCATGGTCCCAACCTCTATAAAGGATAGTATGCAAACTAAAAATCAAAACATAATAATAATATAATAACATGCAAATAAAAATATAATAGTAATAATAAGACACTAACAAAAATTAAAATAATTAGAAGATTAAAATCAAATGTATTTTTAATGATTTTATGCAGAATTTTCCCTATTCTGATGTGTTGTCCACCACTGAGTGGGTGAGGCCCCCTACAAACAGAGCTTCATGTTCAGAAAATGTGGTTTTCATGGAGGACTTCAACTATCTTGATATCTATTGGAAGGACAACACACCAGGACACCAGCAATCAAAGAAAGAGTTTCCTGGAATGTATTGTTGATTACTTCCTCTTCCATGTTTTACAGAAACCCATGTTATGTTGGACCTTGTCCTCACCAGTGAGGAGGCGGTGGTGAGTAATGTGCAAGCTTGCTACTCTGGATTTCCAGAGGAACCTAGACAGGCTTGAACAGTGGGGCCTGGTGAACATCATGAGGTTCAACAAATCAAAATGTAAGTTAATTATTAATCATAGTACTAGAGCATGAAAACACTTCAGTAAGTTTGTTTTAACAACTCTCTAACAATTATTTAAGAATGATTTTATAAACGTATTTTAACAATAGCATTCATTTTTACTGTAGTACTTCTTATGTTGTAAATAATTATCCATGCATAGAAAAACCCTGAACTTACATGGGAAATATAAATTAGTAGGAACTAATTTCCTAATCTCCTTCATTGCAGGAGAGTTCTTTCAGCTATAAGGATTCTCTGATTTTATGAAATAAAGATGGAATTTTATATTCCATTATTTGAGTACCAAAAGCTTGCAAATTAACTAGTCATGAAGACAGTGATATAAAGCTGGCATATGCAACTTCATATTATCATATCATATCTTCTGAATGTCAAGCTACACAAAACTGCCTTTTTAGCATATTATTTTATAAGCATACGTAAATAATGAAAAATATAAAAGTTGTGTACTTGCATTATTTTTTTTTTTACAAATTATCTCATTTTTCATAATCCAAAATGCATAAGAATTATGCAAATATTTAGGAAATAGAACCATTAAATTAAAAGAAAACAAATTTTTATCACACCATGAGACTCATGAAATTCACAGTATGTGGAGTTCCTCTGTTAATACTGATACATTTTGGAATACTAATACATCTGGTAGACTGGGAGTTTTGTTCATCACAGCAGGTGAATGAAAAAGTATTTTGCAATTATGTTGGTAAAGTTTCTTTCTCTTGGCATTACTACTAAATTATTTCATCAACACTTTATACTGCTTTAAATTTAAATAGTATAATTGTTTAAAAACGATAAATTATTTCTTTCTTTGTTAGCAAAATATGAAATATTATCTACTTCTGAATAATTTCCTGCAGTTAGAACTCATAAAGAATTCTGATTTTTAAAAAGAATCATAAAAGCTACACTAAGGACAGTTAAAGCAATCTTTCTGGATTTCAGCAAAGCTTTTAGTCTCAAGCATAGGTAAATAAAGAATAAAGCACACATGGGGCAGTACCGTAGAAAAATCTCTCATGCTTAATATGAGAAATGAGAACATATACCTCAGTCTCTGTCCCTCCACCAATACACATAGAATAAATAGGGAAGAAACAGGAGCCAGTGCAGTTACAGAGCAAAGACCTCACTGGGATCAAAGAGACAAGGTGGCATAGCTCACATGGATAGAATGCTGCAATTAAAAAATGCAAGTTCTTCAGACCAAGAGGGAGTACTAAATTTTTTTAAAAGAATAGCTGGAATGCACAAAGACCAGTTTTGGTATGGATCAGGAGCTAATAAGTGCTTCTGTTTTAAGATTAGCAACCAGATTAACAATGATACTGTAGAGGTCCTGATCAGGGATCTACAGTTTCTCCTTCCTTCCCATCCAGGGCTTCTTGGTTCACAAGAAGTTTCATCCTTCCTAGAAATGGGACTGTGTTAGCCCAACAATTAGGTATTTCTGGGTGGTCTGTTTTTTGCAATCATCTTCCATCTTAGAAGTATTCAATCAGACCTACTAAACACTCCTACATTCTCACATGCTCTCATTAATTAATGAGCTTGATCACCAGAACTGGAATTTCATCTTTTCTCTTGTTGCACCATAACAGGTCCTTAACAGGATCAGACATTCCCTTTCTGCATACTCTTAATGTTTCATTTTATTGAAATTTTCATATAATTACGTAATTTACATGATTTTTTTTTCACAAAACCATGGAACAATTGGTCCTGCTCAGTCAGGGTCACCTAGAGCAGGTTGACCAGGGCAACAGGGTAACATCCAGTCAGTTTTTGTGTACATCCAAGGAGATACACACTACACTTAAATATTCATGTTTTTACTTTTTTTTTTTTTTTTTCTAAATTTATATAATAAAATGTATTAATGGGAAGTCCTTTAGAATGGAGTTTTAGTTGACAAAAATATACATTCAACAGACTAAAATGTATTTTTAACTCATAACATTTCTATTACAAGCAGCACGTAACTGGACTTTTGAAGGAATTCATTATACCAATCCCAACAAAGAGAACAGGAGAAAAATCTTGGTATTGGATAGCAATATAACAACATGATTTTCGCATCATGTCATATGTGAATAATATAAAAAGTGATAAAAAATGACTTTTCCAGGCAGCAGGTATCTTAGTTGTATTGCCTCCTCTTGTATGGAAAACTCAATATTTTGCTATATTTTTTTAATGATTGTAATATAATTTCGTAACGGTTGACTAGGTTACACATGATTTTCTGTATTATCAAGCAAAGCGAGAAGTGTGCATCAATGTCAGAGCTCTATTGAAATGATTGTGGAACAATGACAATTTACTCATCAATCAAAGTATCCTAGAAGTTAGAGGTTCTTATTTCAACAAAATCATTAAAACCACTAAGTTTTGATCTGTGTGAAAAAATTTATTAAATGTAAGAATGTACAATATACTACTGAATGTAGCTCTGAGAAAAATAGAAGAATTTACTAAATAAGAGCGGAGAGTTCTGACAGTGCTATCACTGAATAAGCTGAAAATATTCACCAAATAAATGTGTTTTTTAAAAGAAACCTTCATCTGTGTTGTTTATTCTTCATCTATAGATAATCCTAATCTAAAAATCAAATATTCATAAACGTATTTTTATTTTTCCCAGAGAAAAATATGTACAATCACAGAGAGACGAATAACAGAAAGAGAGTAATTGTGCAGAGATCTAGGTTTATTGACTTTCTTGTAAGAAACTCCTAGTTAGAAGTATGTATATGTATTGTGTATGGCATGTTTCATATCTTTAACAGCATTTAATTATAAATAATGACATACAAATGTATAGTTCTTGATACATCTAAATAAATTCAAGAAATGGCATGCATTAGTTAGCTTTGTACTTAGTCTTCCCAACATCGTTTTAGTTATTTTATTAAGAACTAGTTATATTTTTACCATCGTGAACTTTCCCGTTAGGTTAATAAAATAGTAAGTTATAAAACTGATTTTGTATGCCAAAAATACATACTAAAGATTAATTTGAATCTATTCTTTTTTTCGTGGTTAAAAATCCGAGATTTTTTTTTTTTATTATTATTTTTTTTTTACTTTTTATTTATTTCTTTATTTATTTTCATGGCTAAAGCCTTCACATACTCAGGCTCTTATTTCAATAGTTTGGTTTTTGTCACAGTCTATATTTAAAATCTCATGTATTATTTTGGGAAGTGGCACTGTATGTAATGGAGGGGCTGGACTTGAGAGAGAACTGTCAGTTGATGGTGACATGGTTGAGAGATTCTGAATAAGGATTAAGGGAAAAGCAAATAAAGGGGATGCCACTGTGGGAGTCTACTATAAAACACCAAGCTAGGAAGATGACATCGATTAATTATTCTTTCATCTTATTTTCTTATATAAGAAAATCTGTGGCCTCATGGACACAGGCACAACATGGGAGAACTACAGGGATGCTGATCATCTTTGTAGGGATAAAATTTGTAGGGCCAAACCCATTTAGAGTTGCGGCTGGTCAGTGTTGTGACAGACAAAAGAAAAGATATAAATGCTAGCGAGAAAAAGAGGACAAGAGAGTATCCTGATCCATTACTTGATTAGAATTGTCACCTAATAAATAGGGACACAGATAAAGCAGAAATGTTTAATACCTTCTTTGCCTCTATCTTCAACAAAAGTGATGGTCTCTGGGATCCCAGGTGGCCCGAGTTGGAGTACTTTGACTGAGGTAAAAATCACTTCTGAGGCAAAGCTGAATTTGTGCTGGATTTGGATGTATATGAGTCCATGCAACCTGATGTGATTCAACCCAAGGTACTCAGAGCCAGCCAATAATCATTGTCAAACCTCTCTCAATTACTTTGCAATGATCTTGGAGATCTGAGGAGGTCCTAGTTAAGTGGAAGTTGACAAACACTGTTTCAGTTGTCAAGAAGGGCAAGAAAGAAGACCATGGTAATTACTGGCCTGTCAATCTTACTTCAGAGCCAGGTAAAATTATGGAACAAATTATGGTGGGAGTTATTGAAAAGCACATGAAGGGCAATGTGGTCATTAGCCACAGTCAAGATGCATTCACGAGGGGAAGGTGCTGTTTAACTAACTTAATCTTCTTTTATGACAAGGTCACCCATTTAGTTGATCAATGTTTAGCCAGTTGATGTTCTCTTTTTTGATTTCAGTAAAGCTTTTAATACTGTTTCTCACGATATCCTTCTGGACAAAATGTCCAGCATCAGTATTATAAATTACATTTCTGTTCATGTAAATGCAAGTGAATATTTTTTGGACTTTAACAAATGAAGCTTATAAATTCATTAGTTTTTGATAAATAGTAAAGATGATTCTTTAAGAGGTATATATCCAGTTTAGCTAACTGTTCTCACTTATGTCTGTATTTAGTGAAAATTGGGAGGAAGACAAACGTAATAAAAAGAACTATCAGAATTTCCTCAGATGCTTACCCTTTAATACAATAATGGGTACAATAATTTTTTATCATGATACTAACACACATATGCAAATACATTTTTATAACTGAAATTTATTTTCTATTCTATTTTTGAACTCTGTAATTTTTCACTGCTGATACAAAATTGTATTTACATTATTATCATGCTCGTATATGCAAAATCTGAGTATTCTGTCAATTTTTTATCCTTAAATTAATAGCAATATTCTTGCCAAATATTGTATTCTAAAATAAATCAGTTTGTTAGATTCTTTACACTCCTGATAACATTTGTATATTTATCTTGAATGGTTTAAATTATAGGTTTATGGCTGTAGTCCCATTGAATCCAAATTCTGAGGAAACATTAATTTTTAACCTCTTCTCATATGAGAAATGTTCCAGTACTCTAAACATTTAGTCAGTCCACCACTGGGATATTTATAGTATGTTCAGGTCTCTTTTGTACTGGAGAGCCCGCAGCAGGACTTGTGTTGCCTGATCAGTGCTGAATAAAGGGCAAGGATCATCTCTCCTCACCTGTAGGATTCAGTATTGACCCCTGGGTCATTGCACTTATTCAGGGTCATTCACTTATTTCAGGCTGGACATTAGGAAGTATTACTTCTCAGAAAGGGTGGACAGGCACTGGAATGGACTACCCAGGGAGGTGGTGAAGTTACTGACCCTGGGGGTGTTCAAGGAACGACTGGATGTTTTGCTGAGGGACATGGTTTAGTGGGAGCTATTGGTAACAGGTGAACGGTTGGACTGGATGATATTTTAGGTCTCTTCCAACCTTGGTGATTCTATGATTCTATGATTAGTAAACTCCAAATAAACTTTGCAGCCAATTTTCAATCCACCTCACTATCTGCACATTCGAGCCATTTTTTCAATAGATTCTTTATATGGGACAGTGTCAAAGGACTTAGTGAAGTACGGGAAGACCTAAATCTCAAAGTACTCTTTGGTTTTTGTTCGTTTTTTTTCCTTGCTCCATTTCCATTTACCCGTTCATTAGGGTGCTTAGTGCTGTTATCACACAACTCATGTATGAGGTTCATGAAGACATAAAACTATAGTTTTGATGGAGAAATGATGTCTAGGTTAAGTTCCAGGCTGGCACTCATGCTACTATTGGATGTTAAAGGGGAGTCATCTCTGTACACCATATCTGTTTCCTTTGCTGTGTAAGTAAGCCTTGGTAATACTCTTGAAGTTTGTGTTTTGCACAGATGGCCACAATCTTAAAAATGAATGTTGATGTTACTTCATTGAGTTCAGTAATGTCCTACTGCACTATAACACACCTAATTATTAGTTACTATATAAGAACTTTTCATAAGCTTCAAGTTATCTGACTTCATCCTACTCAAAGTAGAAGTACAATTCTATTCTGAACTATTTATAACAACAGACTTTATTTAATTCATTTCTGTGGAACATCTGTGTGTATATGAAGAGGTACACTGGTACTGAATTTTAAATGTCACAGTGGATTATTTACACAAGTAAAAATATCTTGGTAGATGTTTTCTACCCCAAATTTTAACTCTTTTAAATGTTGTGCATTTGTTATCATTTTGAAACATTTGGATAGCAAGACATCAAACTGAATACCTAAGGTTAGACACAGTTTAAATAGTTTTGTAAATGCAATGAACATCCAAGAAACATTCAAATAGATCTCAAATTTCCATTTCTAATACTAGCTGGAAAACAGCAGCATATGCTGAAATTATACTCTTTCAATTTTTCTTACAGGCATTACTTACAGGTCTAAAAAGATATTTTCCATGTGTGGCCAATATAATTCTAAGCAATCAACCTGTCAGGTAGCAAATTCCATTAAAGAAAGAAGGGTGGGGCTTCAAGACTGCAATACCCTTAATTACCTACTATTATCATATAAATTTGCTGTGCTGTTATCATTTTTATAAAGAGGAAACATTTATTACATGGTTACTAGATGCTCAAATCCAGATGGCCCAGTAAATGTGAGGCTGCTATGGCTGAATATTTCCTGATCCAGCCAGCACTGTGTCTGAGGAAAATTAGCATATGTACACATATACACACAATACATACATACATATGCCTGCACATAGCCACACAAATCAACTAATGTAGGAAACAAGGCACTCAGTGCAAACATAACTCCAGTGGCTCCTGATTGAATGGGATAGAAATATCTTGATGGAAATATGTATGCAGTGTTTTCAGTATGGATTTCTACAGTGGTTTAGTTGTTTTAGGTTGGATATTCAGGAAAAAAATATTCACTATAAGGTTTATGAAGCGTTGGAACAGATTGCCTAAGGAAATAATTGGGTCACCATCTTCAATGGCATTAAAAGACGTGCAGATGCAGCAAATAGGGATGTGATATAGTGGTAGTGTTGGTAAAGCTAAGGCTGGACTTGATGATTTTAGAGGTCTTATCCAACCTAAACAGTTCTATGACTGCAGTTCTATGCACAAGATCAAGTAATGATTTATTCATTGCCATTTGAATTTTCATATGCCAGATGTAGAAATTCTGAATAAAAAATCAATTTGTAGAAAAAATATAACTCCCTGTTGATTTTCACCTGAAGCTAATTTTGTTTCTTGAGGGTATGCTTGAATATATATCCATCTCAATAACTCAATCACATTACTTTACTTTGATTTCATTTGGCTTTACTATTTCTTCTTTTTAATTTTTTAGTCAAACAACAATAATAAAATAATTTTTTCTCATATGTCTGTGCCACCTGCAAATGAGAAGAGGTTTTTAATCTTCAGATTCATAGATAAGCTCATGGCTGGGAAGTAGCCTTTCATTTTATATTGATTTAAAGAAAAAAAAAAAAAAAAAGTATTTGATTTAAACCTGAAGAAATTATTAAATATGGTGAATACTTTTCCATGAGATGATTTTGTTGTTCTACATTCAGCACAATAAAGTCCTTAACTGGTAGAAGAAAGTATATAAGCATAATCATTAGTATCACTTAAAAATATCAAGTTAGTCTGAGATCTGCATGCAGTTGAAGAAAATTGGGCAAAATGAAATAAATAAAATAATAAATAAAATATGACAGACATTTGTTTTTAATGAAATATATATTTTCACTTAGAACTCTATCAAAATAATAGGACAGTCTATGAAGAGGAAAGAAGTAGGATAATTTTGAAAGGCTACAGAAATTTTATATTATCCTATTCCTGTTCACAACCTTTTGTATTATTTACTTATAATACTAGGAAAATACCATTGTGGTTTCCAAAAGGGTATTTCCTTGTTTACTAGCTGCCAAGTTACAGTTCTTTTACAATAGCTCATACTGTCCTTTCTGATTTCTTGCAGTAAGGTACTATGTATTTTTTTTTTTTTTCTTTAGGCTTGCAAAGAATTTATGTAGTAGAGAATTGCAAAAGCTTACCTATGACCTTACTTTGTAGAAAAGACCGTAAGTGATCAAGTGACAGTTGTTGAGGAAGGAGTAACTTAAAAGGTACAATGAGACAGTTTTCCTACAGCAGTCACTGCTTCAGTATCTCTTTCATATCACACTACACAGAACAGAAAACAGTTTTCTTTTACCACTGATCAGAATGCCACATGCAGCATTTCAAATGCAGTGGACTTCAGTACTTCAGAAAACTTCAAGCTGGTATTAAGGTATTAAGTGGTTGAATCCAGTCCAAGACTAGGTCTCTACACTACTGACCTCGATCATTGAACTATGTAAAACTGAAGTATTTCAGCTCTCCAGTGTGAATGTTTGTGAGCACTTTTCTATCCCGAAGGAATGAATGTTAAATGCAATTGACTCCAAAAACAAACTGCAAAACAACTCAGCAAACAGTCTTAGAACATAAATGTGATATATAGTTCAAAGTTGTTTGAGCTAGTACAACCAAAAAACAACAACAACAAAAACAGATTTTCTTGGTTAAATTTCTGCTATTCCTGTAACAAATGTAGCACAGCACTAATGTGTTTTTAAAACCCATAAAATATTTCATAAAAAGCTGTTATTCACAGTACTAATTAAGAAAACAGAACGAATAAATATGCAAGGAGAATTCTAGTTTATTCCTTAAAATTAATTTCCTTTGGAAGGTTCTGCACCAGTAACTATTATCTTACATTCTGAGTGATTGAGATATATAATAATGAAAGATGAAGTGTTATAGTTTTGTCATTACAGCTTTTACTTTGTTTCTTCCACTTGCATGACTGCTAAGTATACAAAGAGAAGAAGAAACTTAAGAGGGAAACAGCTATTGTTTCTATCAGTAAACTGTTTCTAAACAAAGATTATTTCAGAAAATGAAGCAGTTCTTCATCAGTGTCTTACAGTGCTTTCTTACAAAAGATAAAATATACAGTAAATACAGATGTAACTATTGAGAAGCAAAAATATAAAGAATAATTCAAGTTTGAAATTGTACTAAGATGTAGATTTAAAACCATTATAGGTTTAAGCCATTGAATTGAGGAATTATGTGGACACCATTTTTCAGTGTAGGTTAACTGTATGAAAGGATACAAAGCTATCCAAACCAAAACAACAATGACAATAACAATGGCAAAAGTGACAAACAACAAAAGCTCAAATAAAAAATATCTACATGTATGAATCCTTCTCTGTTTTCTGGCTCAAAGTTTGCTTCCTGAAATATTTCTTGTGATAAGACTCTGGGAGATGAGAGGTGGGTGTTGCAGTGTGGCAATCAACATCACTGTGTGGACAATTTTACATTTGAAAGCATTTCTTTGAAGCTGCTTGCCTTTGGAAGAGAGTGCTCAGGACTGTTTACTGGCAGAAGACCTGGCCTGTGACCAATAACTCCAGCTTCCTATGGGAGACTGGGGTATGATACTGATACCACTGTATCCTGTGAAGGCAAGACACAAGTTGACACCTCCATACTCCCTCCTTATGCTTGCAAGGCCCAGAAGATGGGAACAAAAGGAGTTCCTGTTGAGACCCCAAAAACAGAAACTGTCATTCAAAAAGAGCTGACTCAACCACTTTGGACTTATAAATAAATTTGTACTGCCATTGGAAAGTATTGCCGTTATCACCATGGTCACTGTTGTAGTCAAGGGAACAACAACACCCAACAACACACCACTACTGAAGATCAGTGTCTGAACTATGAACCACACTGGACCCTGTCTCGCTCCAATTTAGGAGAGAGGCAAGGTTCTTTTGATAATTTATGCCCAGCGTGAGATTAAGAAGAAAAACATTCAAATGTTGATCTGACCAGTTTATTAGAAATAATAGACAGCTGAGGGAATGGGGAAGGGAGAGTGGCGAATATCAAAATTAGGGTGGAGGGGAGGGGAAAGTGGGCGATAGGAAAGGTGGAAAAAGGCAAGAATTATGGAAAGGCGGGGAAAGTCACCTCCTGGATGCAGCTGTGTCCCGTTGCAACTTTTTTCGTTGGTCTGGGGAAAAACAAGTGTAGGGGAGAGCAGCAGCAGAGTGTCAGGCCGCAAGCAGAAGATCGGTGCAGCACAGAGCAGGAGGTAGAAAGGGCAGCAGGGTCTCGGGGAACAGCGAGGTCCCACGGAGCAGTCTCGAGTAGCGAGGTCTCACGGAGCAGAGAGGTCTCACGGGCAGAGTCTCGAGCAGCAAGCCCAGGTGAATCCGTTGGCAGAAGTAGGATGACGACGGAGGAATCTGAGGCCAGAAACCTAGAAGTTCTTCATGCAAGCATCTTCTTCAGCATGCAGACGTTCACGTAGTGAGGCATCTGATGTCAGACAACCTCCTTGTTCACGAAGTGAGGCATCTGATGTCAGAAAACCTAAATCCATGGTTTGTCCATGCTCTTTTTATCCTACTCCTTCCCAGCCTTCCTGACATTTCTGGAAGGCTTGGGTCAGAATCATGTGAATACCTCGGAGATGGCCCTCTTCCTTGAGATAGGCCCACACAAAAAGACCACTTTAGGGCTTTCTGTAGGTATCTGTGTTTCTGTGGTTTTCTGTAGGTATGGTAAAGGGACGACAGTTGGACTAGAAGTTCTTGTAGGTCCTTTCTGACCTTGTGATTCTATGATTAATAAGAGCTTAAGTTTATATTCAAAACTCCTATGACAAGCTGCTGCCCTTTATAGCTTTAATCCATCTTCTCAAATTTTTACAATTCCTGCACGTTGTTCTGCTATCTCACATCTTTTTTATCATTTTTAGTTGTAACAGAAAAGCATTTAAACTGTCATATCCCACAATTGGAGCTATATATTATTGGAAGTCCTAAAGCAGGGGTCACCCAAAGCAAAGGAGGGTGAGACTCGCAAGACACCAGGCAAATGGAGTCGTGACTCACCCTGAGCTGTCTTTGACATCAGGTACTACAGAACAATGGGTTGTCTCTGTCTCTCCTGTACTGACAATTGCAACATTCTCAGCCCAAGTCATGGGCTAAATGAATTCAACAGACATTCGACAGATATTCTATAGATATTTGATGGGTGTTCATTTAATGAGAGTGGCCTATAGAATGAGGTAATGATAACATATGAATGCACAGAGGAGGAACTGGTGGTTTCTGTACTAGATAAAAAAGAATCCAAGAATACTACAAAAGATAGGGAATAAACAATGGATTTTGAACTGGATATAGCTGGGGCAGGACTTTCTTCATTTTAGCATATATGAAGCTTGAAAAAACAATGAGGAATCTGTAATGTTCACACTTTTGATATGTCCATGTACAGAGGCCCTGCTTTCTGGGATGAGGGTAAACATCTGTCCATTGACGGGAAGTGAATAAATTCCTTCTTTGCCACTTTTGTTTCACCTTTTAAATTGCCTGTTTTGACAGATGAATCTTCTTGTATTCTTTCCATGTTCTTTTCAACCCGCAGGAGATGGGAATGAGTCAGTGGCTATTCATGTGTTTTGCTGCCTGAGTGTGGAAAACTCACCACAGCAGCTTAATAATGAAAGTAGCAATTATTTTAAATATAGGGATCAGAGCATGAAAAGTTATTTTCTCTAGTATAGAGACCTGGACATGAGAAAGTGTGGGGAGAAATGGGTGTTTTTAATCTATCTATTCACTGCAAAATTCCACTTTAAATACTGCTGAATGTTAGACATTGTGAGAACGGAATGAGCACAATTCAGTCCTCTGGGCAACTCTACAGCAATGATGATGCCAGATCAATAAAACAGAGCTTGTCACTGCAGTCTCTGGGGCAAGACAAGATAACAAGTTACTGCAGGCAAAGTTTTTAACAGACCAGAACCTGTAGATTTCTTCTGTTCTCCAGAAAATTGGATGATTTTTCACATTTTTGCATTATTTTTAAGGCTTCCTATTAGAAAATAGCAGTAAAAAAAAAAAAAATAAAAAATGAAGGTTTCTAATAGTAGCCTTTATAAGTCTGGACTGCAGTGTATAGTGAAGGAATAATTTTACAAATGCTAATACTGACTCAGGTGAAAAAAGGAAGATTTCTTCCTGTCCTCACACTTTCTATCTATTTAAGCAAAGTATTATTGTGCTACCAGTAATATTACATGGTCTGACAATGTTTTTCTTGATCTACAAAACTGAAAAGAACTTGACGTACTTAGTGAAAAGCTAGACTTCAAAGAAACTTTAATTAATGGTGCATTTTGAGATCCATGAATTATTTCATCTGGTTCTGGAGCAATCTCTGAAAGGTTTGCTTATGATCAGTTCCCTTCCATATTATAATGTTTAAGGGATTACAGTTAAGTAGAAAATATTACAAGAGTGCCTTAATTTTTTCATCACATAAAGCAACTAGACTAACATTTTATTTTATTTTATTTTATTTTATTTTATTTTATTTTATTTTATTTTATTTTATTTTATTTTATTTTATTTTCTTCCACAGAAACAGTGCATATTGCAAAGACTGAAAATTCATATTCAATATACATACAAATTATACAAGAATAACTATACAGATGCTTTTTTAATCATACTTCTCATGGACACAGGAGAAAACTGAATGCTTTCTTAATTAAAACAACAACAGAAAAGATGCTTGCTTTGTTTAGCATGTCTAAAATACATAAAACATTTACTAAGCTTGGATATACATATTAACAACAACAACAAAAAAGTAAATCACATTTAAATTATTTAATTGATACTTACAAACCTGTACAACAGTACAAATGCATACAAAAAACACAGATAAATATAATTAAATAACTTTGCTTCCTTATGAGTGTTGTGCATCATTATGAAGTCCTTTAGAACATGTCCTAAAATCTTGTAAAATTTCTGAAGATTCTTCAGTGCAGTAATGTTCATTAATACTCAGCCACTAGTGATCTCTTTCCACAGTACCAGAAAATTTTGGCTTTATTTGCCCAAGGTGAGAATGTTCACAAAGAGCTTAAGATTTTAGTTAGGAGATTTAAAAGTGGAAGAAATTTTCTTCATGAAGTATGCTCAGATAAGAAAAGAGAATGAGAAATTAATATTTCATTTTTTTCCTGGAACAGCTAATGAGATATTAAAGGTATCCATGTAAAAACAATTAATTCCTTATTGCTATTTCATGACAGCTTAAAAATGAAAATTGCAAATTTCTGTACTCAGTGTTAAATAACTCCATGCTTTGGAACAAACCAGCTGAGTTAGCCCTGATGAATGTGATTGCAGGGACACCGAGCTTTATACAAGCCAACATTATATCCCCACTGCAAATAACTTAAACTGCCCAAAATGCCCCCAGATTGATTGTATTAGATGCAAGGTAAGCAACACTTGGAGAAAGTGATCATTCCCCTCTATGGCATAGATGAATCATAACTGAAAAGTTTTAAAATCATACTGTACATGGAATTTCAAGAGGCTTCAGTGTCCAGTAGAGGGCAAACCAAAGTCATGGACCTTGATACATTTATTCAAATTCAAACTGTTATATTTCAAGAGCTTATCTGAAAGTGGACATAATGTACATTGGGTAAGTAATTGTCAGGGTCGAAAAAGGCAGAAAGGGTTACATCCAAGTGATTAAGGGTCTCCAACACGTTATGTACCACCAGAGACTGAGAGTCCTGGCTTAATCAGAAGATGCTAAATTCAGGGGTAAACTCTTAGGTTTGAAGTTTTTAATAAGTTGCAATGTTAATAATTGAAGTAACTAATTTAAAGACTATATAAAGTTTTATAATTCAGATACAGAACTATTCCAGACTCACATTTTTATGATATTGTCCTGGTTTCAGCGGGGACAGAGATGATTCATAGTGTCTGGTATGATGCTATGTTTTTTCTTTAGGATAAAAATGATATTGATAACGTACTGATGTTTTACACGTTGCAGAGCAGTGCTGCACAGAGCCAAGGACATTTCACCTTCTCACATCCTCCTGCCAGTGAGGGGTCCAAGGCAGCATAACAAGCTGGGAGGGAAGAGAGGGGAATTATGGGGGAAGTTGATCAGGGTAGGTTTAGCTACTATTTGGACATTGTCAGGCTTCAGTTGATGAGTGTTAAACAGTTGTGTTGTACATCATATTGTTTGTAGATTACTATTATTTTCATTTTCCTTTTCTATCTTAGTAAATCATTTCTACCTCGACCTGTAAGTTCTACATTTTTTCCCTATTCTATACCTGATCCCACTGAGGGAATGGTGGTAGGGGAGTGAGGAAACAGCTTTGTGGTGCTTAGCTGCTTCCTGGGTTAAACCACAACAAATATACTACCTAAAGATTACAAATATTTAGATGCACCACATGTCATTTGATTAAGCATAGTATCAAAAGGGAATAAAATAATCAAACCATTAAAGAAAGTGTTTTTCGATACTTCTTGTTTTATTTGATCTTTCAAAATTAAATTTCTGAGTGACATCTTTTTTTAAGGAAGAGGATGAAAAAGTATATTCAAGTGAATGAAAACCAAAATCCAAAAACCCAAAACAAATGATAATTTGTAGAAGTGAAGCAGTTTCTATAGATATGCTTGAGGACAATTTTAATATTTTCATGGAAGATATCCCTGCTCATGGCAGGGGAATTGCAGCTATATGATTTTTAGTGTCCCTTCAGACTCAAACCATTCTGTGATTCTAGTATTAACTTCAAAACCCTATCTTTTTCTTTTTTTAATATGACTTTGAATGACTTTTTGTTCCATTTTTACATATTTATAAAATTTACAAGAAAGTATATGTTTAACTATTACCCATAACTATGAAAAGCAGGGATTTCTGAGCTTGAAAATTTCTTAAACTTCAATTTGCATGTATGGAATTAAAAATAATCTAAAATAAAACTTTTTTTTGAGCCCATAATCCTAAAGAATATACTAGCAGCAAATAAAATTAAGAACATCATACACTGTTCATTGCTGTAGGAAATTTATATTTTCAGAAAACCAGGACTTTAAGGGATTAATTATAAACAAGTTATCAAGAAAAAAGAATGTGAAAAATGAACTAGTATTTATTTTTACCTCTTTCTTTCCTACGTACAACTTTCAAAGAATTGTCTTTTCTCTCATTCAGTGTTGTTTTCTTCTAATTCCTTGCTATTAATCAAGAAGTTTAATCGGTCTTGATAACTGCATCATTTACTGTACCACTGTACAATATCAACATGCAAGTATTACAGAAGTACAATACCATACAATATCTGAAAAATGGAATTTTGTTCTTGTTTGAGTGATTTTATTAATCATTGTTCTGGTGATACATCAGATGGTACTTTTGAAATGTCATGTTAGATTTTTGTGATCCGTTAAAATGTGCTGTACAAAATACTGAAGAACTAAGGCTACAAACTGGACTATAGCTATCATATTTTCATTTGACATACATGTATCATATCACAATGTAACAAGGGAATGAAATGAAATTTGCTACAGTGTTAGCTTTCATGAGCTGTTCCTGTCATAATACCCAATGAAAACAAATAAGAAACCTTATGATTTGGAATAGGAAAAATCTAGGAAATAGTGCTTAAGTCTAAATAGCTTTCCAGATAAAGCAAAATGAAGTCATTTGTAAAGCTTTCTGTAACAGTGAGACTTCCAACCAATTTTTACTGGCTGCTGTAACATTTAATACAGTCATGTGATTTGTTATAGATTCTAATTCTTTGAATGAATATGTAGTTATGACATTTCCTTTGTCTGTTTCTATAACAGTCATGCTAGTGTGTAATCACTGTCACTAAAATATGACTGCTGCTGCAGTTACATAAAATCTTCTATGTATATGCCAAACAATTTTAATAAAAATATGAAATATTACTGAGTTGGCAATGTTCTTCCTCTCTGTTCTTGAAGATTTTTTTTTATTTTTTTTTCAAAAAATGTATCAAATAAAGTATTCTAGGCTTATAGGTTTGTCATACAAAGAACACATCCTGCAAACATTTAGAAGTGTCAAATTTAATTCACTTATTTATAGTAAAAGTAGATAATGAAAAATTGGAATCAGTGAAAAACAAGAAGAACTGCAGCTTATCTAAACATCTGGACAACCGTCAAATATAGTGCTTGTTAATAATATCTCGTACTGAAATTCTAAATCAGAAGACAGTAGCTACGGGAAATCAGAGATTTTTTCAGTACTACCTACCCAGGAAGTATAACTGTTTGGGACTTTGTCCAAATTTCAGTAGTAGAATTAAATTTAGATGCTTCATGATAAATATTACACAATAAATATTTAATGTTACATTTACAAAATAAATGCTAAATAATTCCTATTGAATTTTATAATATATTTCCTAATACTGAGAAAAACATTACAAAAACTTTAAACTATTTGATATCGGGACAAGATAACTTGCAGAAGGAAAACAGAAAATTATGCTAATTGTAAGTATAATGAGTTGATATCTGCAGAGGATAAAAACTATAAGGTTAAATATCCCCTAATGCATTACAGAAGAAAAGAAACATTCCATGTTGGAAAGGTACTATGTATTTGTCTTGGACAGTAAAAAAGAATATAAATGTTTAAACATATTTTTTCTAATATTCCAGTGAAATCTAATTCAAATCTATTTCGGTATTTGCGGAAAATTTATATATTTATTCTAATACAAAGCCTTACCTTCAGGACGAAACTTTTGCTGATTCTAGTGAAACATTCACAACTTGATCTTACTAAACTCTCAAATAAAGGAAAGATTCTCAACAAGATTAAAAAGATTTGTGATGAACCTTCATTTACTGAAAAAGAGATGTATCTCTCAAATACAAAAGATTTTGCCAACTCTGGTGCATTGAGACAATTTATTCCAAGGAATCTGCTGTAGCTTGAGCTATTTTTGTGCAACAAAGTCAACAGCAAAAAAATAGTGTAAAATATTCAGTAAAAAGCAATAAACTATATTTTCAAAAATATGCTTTTTTGTCAATTAACGTTTAATACGTTAAGTTAGTTAGATCTATGGAAGGCAGGAGGTTATAGTTAGAGATATTTTAAAATCCAGAATCAACACCTATATCATTGTGATGTGGAAAGTAAATGACTACAGAAAGACAATTTCTTTAATTGTTTGTAAGCATCAGAATATAAGCTTACAAATGCATTTCCTTTAAAAATTGAATTCTGACCATACACCTAGTTAGAATCCCTAGTACCATTCATTCATCATGGTCAGTGATGATAGTGGGGACCAAATTATAACATAAAACTCTGGAGATAATAAAACTGTGAGATTTTTATAGGGCATTTTTCTTCCATAATCTATTGATTCTTTTCTTATATGTGAATTTTCATAGTAATCTATAGAAATTTCATTGTAGAATATTAATCACAAAACTTTTTCTTTGTTACTAGTTCATTTGTAAAATTTATTTTACTTAACTTTAAATTTTGAACTGTAAACATCAGTGGTGACTGAGGGATAAATATCTGCTGCCAAATATTTTATCCAAAATCCCAGTGAATCATTTTTGGGAATAGAAAACAGGAAAAGGCAAACATCTTCCTTCTTTTATACAATCAGTATAAAGCACTATAGTTTAATATCAGTATGTAATCAATACAGTTGTCAGAGATGTATGAAAAACATTTAATTAGTGTCCGTTTCTCCCTGAAATGGCAAATTATTACACTATTACTTTGGCTTATTTCCACTAAAGGTAACCTTAATAACTGTAGCCTGTATCTGGTGAACCATGCAAAGTCCAGGCATCCATTTATTGTCTCATTTATTCCTTGAATTAAAGATTACTAAAAATGACCTTTTGCCTTCACTACAAATTACTTCATTGAATAAGCTTTAGAATAAAAGTCTAACCCCCGAGTATCAGCTACTTCTACATCAAGAATGAAATTATTTAAACCACAATTTAAATTATCCTGTGCCTCTAATCCAACCCAGTAAAATTTCAACATTTATCTAATTTAAAACATATGAGGATTTAACTACATGGGTTATCTTCATTACTCTCGCTTTATAATTGCTGATTATGTATGATATATTTCACATAGTAATTATTCTAATATTTATTGTGATTAGACCTTCAGTCATCTAAACATAGACATTTTTGGCACTTTTATTTTCTCATTTTATATAGTTTATTTCTTTTGTTTCTTTTTCATTTAAGTTCTATTTTTTCTTTGATCAGTTGAATGATAGGCAACTTACCAAATTCAAATTTATTAGTCAGGAAAATGACAGTGTTTTGTAAAGTGTTTGTATAACCTTAACATGGTTTTATGACTCAATAAATACTATAGGTTTTAGGATCGTTTTTGTTTGTTGTAACAAAAGACAACAGATAATAAGAAAACTGCACTATACAATTTCCTCAAGACTTTTCTGTTAAGAAAGTTGTCTTCAGGAGATCTCTGGATGAAGCATGGCTTCACTAAAGGAAGGTCATGCCTGACCAGTCTGGTGGCCTCCTGTGATGGAATGATGGCATTGTGGGACAAAGGTGTGGGATAAAGAAAGTCATTATACTACTAATGAGTAAAAAAGCTCAGCAGTAAATTGAGCCAGAAGTAAACACACACAAGGTGCCTGGCCCCTACATGTGACAAGTTGTTGTTGTGCAGCTATAAAAGTCTGTAAGCACCTACAATAAAGGTCCTTCATCCTTCATTGAGCACCAGCAAGGTAGTCTGCACCTTTCTTGCTGCACGTGCAGGGGAGCTCAGAGCCCTCTTGCCACACAAATGAAAAGCAATTGATGTCATCTACCTGGATTTCTGCAAGGCTTTTGACATGATCCCCACATTGCATCCTTATCTCCAAATTAGGAAGAGATGGATTTGAAGAGTGGGCTACCCACTGCATAAAGAATTGGTGGTAAGTAAGCCAGAAGATTGAGGTCAATGTCTTTATGTCCAGGTGGAGACTAGAAATGAGCAGTGTCACCCAGGAGTCTGTTCTGGGACCAGCACTCTTTAATATCTTTATCAGTGACACAGATGATGGGATTGAGTACAACTTCACCAAGATTGCTGATGGCACTAAGCTGAGTGGTGCAGTTGATACAGCTAAAGAAGGGATGGCATCCAGAGGGACCCTGATAAATTTGAAAGGTGGGCCCTTGTAAATGTAGTGAGGTTCAACAAAGTGAAGTGGAAGGTTTTGCACTTGGGTCAAGGTAATCTCAGATACGTATACAAACTTGGAGAAGAACTTCTTGAGAGTAGCCCTGCTGAAGGATTTAGAGGTTCTGGTTGATGAAAACCTAACAAGAGGCATCAGAGTGCACTTGCTGCCTTGAAGGCCAAAGGTATCCAGGGTACCACCAAAGTGGGGTGTGAGCCGGGTGAGGGAGTTCTCCCTTTATTCTGTCCTTGTGAGGCCCCAGATAGAGAACTGCATCCAAGTCTACAGCACTTAGCAGAGGAAAGATGTGAAGCTTTAGCACAGGGTCCAGAGGGGGGTCACAAAGATGATCCAAGGGCTGGTGCACCTCTCCTATGAAGACAGGCAGAAGGAATAGGGCTTGGTCAGTGTGGAAAAGGGAAAGTTATGGGGAAACCTCATTGAAGCCTTCCGATATTTAAAGAGGGATTATGAAAAATAGGGAAATTTACTTTTTATACTAGTAGACAGTGATAGAACAAGGAGGAATGGTTTTAAACTAAAGGAAGGGAGATTTTGATTAGAAGAGTCCCTTCCAACCCAAGCCAGTCTATGTTTTCATGAGTCTATAATCTCTTCATTCAGTCCAGCTCCCTTATCAGACCCCAAAATTAAAATGATAAAACAAGTTCTGTGGAATGGTAGTATCTTCTAGCAGTGACAATTCAAACATGGATGAAGATCTGTAAAGATCAAGATTTATTTAAGAGAATATATGAGTAATCATATCCTTTGAGAATATGATTGATTTACAGTCAGTAGAGAATGTTTTAATTCAGCTCCTTTCACTTGAAGCTTTGCTATTTAAATAAAGCTTTAAGAAATTGTACAGTTTGAAAAAAAGTCATTAACACTGGCTTCTGAGACTGAAAAAATTTAACTAAATACTTAAAAGTAATGTAAATCAAAATGCTATCCAGTTTTGTATAAAGAGTGTATGTGCTAAAGTGTAGATTATATTCAGTAAATGTATTCAAGTTAGCAAAGAATGAAAAAAACTAGTATTTCCTACTGTGAAAAACTGTGAACATTTGTCCTTAACCATGTCCTCCAAAAGAAATAGGGAAGTATTATTGGACATATCCCTTTCCTAGTTATATACCATTTAAAAACATATGAGCAATGATTTTCTGAACCCACTAAGTCACTGTAAACTCATTTTTAATTGTGGCCAAACTTCTATTAAAACCCTTAGATACTTTTTTGCTTTGGAGATATGTCGTTTTCAGTACATTTTCATTTGCTTTAATTGGTCACAGAACTAACATGGTTATGCAAATAAATCTGTTTTTTTCAGAACTTATGTATATTAATTTCTCATTTACCTTAGAAATCTTCACTGAGTGAATCAACAATACTTTGTAATTATACTGTTTGATAACATTTCTAGTTGAGATGTTAAGCTGATTCATGGTTATGTCAGCAAAAAATGTCAGTAAGTGGTTTTGAATCTTCTGAAAATACTGCAGGAAAATTTCTAGACCAGCATTTGCCCCCTAACCCTTTCTTATCACCTGTTGTTTTATGTCATGTTGAATCATAACAGATTGATGTTTGCTTCTGTATATCAGCTAAAAAAAAAAAAGGGGGGGGGGGGGGGGGGAAAGAGAGGGGAAGGGGAGGATTGCATAGCTCCCTTTCTTTGCATTAACTCCATCAGTATTTGTTGTTTTTACCAATATTTCAAGCACTAGCAAATTGGGGGATTTCATACTTATAAAAACATATTTTTTTCCTTGAGGGGGGAGGTAAGAATTGTTTTTTAACTACTTCCATATAATTGAAAAGATTGATAATGCAATACTTAATCAGGAGTATTTTCTCTAAAATGCCATAAGCTAGTCTTGTGTTCAGAATAAATTTTTTCATGCATTACATTCAGCTTTTCTTGTTACTAATGGAATAGCTTATGACCAGAGATTTTTGTTTTGTTTTCTAACAAAATTTATTTCTGTGGAATATTAGCTTTCTGAAAATATTTCATATACACATATTTACAAAAAGTATACCTTGATGCTATTATTATAAAAATGCTTATTTCAATCATGTATAAAATTCTGTAATTCTGTTCATTATAGTGCATAGGAATAAGAAACAAAGTATAGTAAGACCAGAAGAGAAAACACTGTGGCTTGCTTTACTTTCTTTCATTTTATTTTTGTCTTTTCTGGGAAAAAAATAAAAAATAAAAAATAAAAATCATTTTTTATGTTTTGTTTTGTTTTGTTTATTTTTCTTCCATCTGCGAATGTGCCATTGTTTTTTTGTGTGTGAAGTTGTGTGTACACAATATGCAAAATGCAAAGGGAATGCATGGGAAAAAAAAAAAAAAAAAAAAGAAAAAAAAAAGTGTCAAAATGCAAGTTTCTCAATAAATTTAACAGAAAATTACAGAAAGTTGTTTTGAAGTCAACACCTCTTAAAATATGATTAGCCCTTTAAGGTGTTAAAAAAAATCCTCCTAAACTCCAAGTAAGATGACTGTACATGTCCTGTTGGAAGTTTTGATAAAATCTGTGCTGTTTGAGAGACATTGCCAATAGAGTCCTCTCTGAAATAAGCATTTTCTATGTATTTAAATTTGTCACCCTCTAATTTTTCTTGTGGTATAAAACCCCATCTGAAATCTGAAACAGAGATGGTAATGATGACAAACAGATTTTCTCATTTGGCCTAATTAAGTTTCTGTCCTTTGCTTCTAATTAAATGGCTTACACTACTGTGCCTTGTTGGAAAAGAACATGAAGATTTTTAAGATCAGTGGTGAATTCAGACTTTGTCTTCAGTATTCAGTTTCTACTTAATTATATTGAATTCATTAATATTAAAGATTCCTTTGAAGAGCAATATTCACATAAGTTCATAGTTAGCTTACAGCTATTCAGACTTCGGAGATTTTTTCCTTTTCAGCTCATGCTGTGTTTTTTCTCTTTTTAATAGGATCAAACAAGATCCTTTCTAGAATTCATACTTCAGCTAATCATTGCTGGATAATTTGGTAAACTCTGCTTTCTCCCCTGTCAAAATCAAAGTTATCATCTTCTGGCAATGAGATGTGAGCATAGTGCTTCAACACTCTTATTTCTTCGTAAGTTAGGACAGAACTAAAAAGTGTATGTTTATTTTTTTATTTCTTTGTTACATGTTAATTAAACCTTAGTAAAAAATATTTTCTCTTATTAAGGTCTCACAGTTAAGCTTCTCAATAAAGGTTTTTGTTTTTTTTTTTTTTTTAATTTTCCCCTTTTACTTTCTCTAAACCTATAGAAAAATATCCCCTACTTATGCAGTGTTTTAGTTATGACATCGTGATAAATTTTTTCTTAACTACACAGCAAAAAGAGGTTGCAATTTCAAGGTGACACTTGCTCAATTAGATGTCAATAGGAAGTTTTGTGTGAGTGTGTGCGAGTGTGTAATTCAACTTTACTGAACCAACTAGACAAGCCATTAGCAGTGCTTTGACAGAGAATGATTTTACAGATATAATGTTCAAAATTTTCTTGTTCATTGGCAGTTTCTTAGGTGTCAGTTCTTCTCAATGACTTTTACTAGTGGTGGATATTAATAGCTACTTTATGAACATGTACAAAGATTCTTGTCACTAAGCATTTACCTGCCATATGTATTTCAGTATACTTTACAAAGTTTTAATTCCTTTCCTACAGAAATTAATTAATACAGCATATCTTCTCTTTATTCTCGATAGTTGCTAAATGTGAAGTACTTTCTTAGAAAAGCATCTTTCACTGGAAGACAAAAGCAAGTTCCTAATTAGATCTTTGAGAAGATTTAGGTGTCCTTAATCATTCTTTGTTTTTGTGAATAAGGTATTCAGTTAACTTGCTCGGATTTCCTGCCAATCATCTCCTTTTTTTTTTTTTTTTTTTTTTTTTTTTTTTTCTATAAACAGTATGTCTATGACCATGTAAGGCTTTGCAGATTTGCAATTTGATGAATCACATCAAAAGATACTCAAGCCCTTTATTATTTGTATTGACAACTGGGTGGGCAACTTTATTTCTTGATGTCCGTTCTCTCATTTCGTGCTTGAAATACTCTGTATTTTTATGTTTGAAATGATAATGCTATGCTTGCAGGAAACAACATATGTTGACTGGTTTCAAACTCAGACACTTCCTTATGTATATATTTTAAATTCTTTGTTTTTATGTGATAGTGAAAGGGAAGACCATCTGGATACAAACAAGGTATAAATGGCTGATTTTCTTGAGCTCATTTTGGGACTCCATCCAGTTTCCTGTCTAAAATCATTGTCCTATGAGTAAGCACAGAACAAACAAGAGCCTCAGTAAGTAGTAAAGGGAGTAGCAAATCTAACTACGACACGATTTTTCTTACCTTTGTAATGATTAACCTTGTAAACAAGCATCAGTGAAGAACAGATGCAATGGTTGGTACCAAATTCTCAAGAAAAAATGAAAATTGTTAAAAAAAATAATATTGATATATTGTACAGAAGTTAATAAATTTAATCATAGAGCTACACAATTGTGCATTCTGGATACAGGAGTACAGAAGAGACGAGCACTGTCTGAAAACTGATGCCTACAGAATAGACACAGGTATAGCTTGCTTTTCTTTGTCAACTCTTTGCACAGCAACAGAAGTAGCATAAGGAACATATATGCTGGTACGCTGAACGTTGAATATGATGGCTTTACTGGTCAGGAGCCAGCTGCTAAAAAAGGTGAAACCATCTCAAACCAAGGCAAGCCCAGACCAGCCGTGATAACTTGTTCTGTCTCAGTACAAGTACAGCAAGCTTTTACTGTTGATGTAAAAAACAATAATATAGGGCTGCAATCTGTCAGTGACTTTTAGAAATTGTTCCTGAAATTTAATCTGGGCAAGTAGCTGGGGGTACTGGTAGAAAGGAGCAGGTGCTGGAATGGGGAACTCTTTTCTTCTCAGTTACATCTAACTGCCCTTCCATGTTTTGTTGCTGATGTTGCTTTTGGTTTTCTTTGGTTGTTAAGTTGCTCAGTTGCTTTGTTTTTGCTTTCTTGTTTGTTTTGTTTTGTTATGTTTTGGTTTGTCGTTTTTTTTTTTTGCTGGTTTGTTGGATTTTTCTTCACAGAACCATAGCAAATTTCTGTAATTCAATTAGTCCATGGTCCAGCCTGAAAAGTGATTATTGCCAGCATGAGATCTGGTCTCTGTGATTTCAGCTAGTCTTAAAATAAATTCATAGGATGAAAATTTTATGATGTCCTTTGTAAATGCACTGAAGTAACATTCTTGTAAAAATACATATTTTCCCAAGTTTTTGCCTATTCCTTTCAACTGCAGTTTTCCTCCCTGGGAAACTTGTGCCCAATGTTCCATCAGCTGCACAGTAAAGATGTTTTTCCTGGTGTTTTGTTGGAACCACCTGCTTGTGTCCATTGCCATTATCCTGATACTAGACACCACTGAAAAGAGCCTGACTGTCTTCTTTGCACCTTCCCTTTGCATATTTGTACATATTGATATATATATATCAGATAATCCTGATTCTCCTCTTCACCAGTTTAAACAGTTTCAGCTCTCTCAGTGTCTCCTCATGCAAAACGTAATCTAGTCCTTTGAACACCCTTTTGGCCTTCTTCTGCGTTCCTTCTGGTACACTTAGGTCTCTCTTCCACTGGGCAGAACAGAACTGCACATAGTGTTCCAGATGTGACCTTAGCAATGCTGAATAGAGCATTTTCAGAATTCTTTAGGCTGCTAACAGTTTACCCACTAACTTCATCAATTTCTGAATAAGCAAGGCCAGTGCCCTTGATCTCTATTTTTGAAGGCTCCTAATCATTTGGATGTGATCTTCAGATTTACTGTCCCTTTTCTAACCATGTCAAACTGCTCATCTGTGTATATCATGGTCACAGATTCAGAACAGTTCTTGAACTCAAATACTTCAAATTAGGCCTGATAGGTAATGTAGAATTGTTTCTTCTTCTGGGGCATTTCCAATTTCTCTCACTTGAAATTATGATAGCTTGAATTTTTGTCTTAGTATTTTGCTAGTCCAGTCTGACAATTTGTCTACCAGTCTATCACTGTAGAGTTATCAAGCAAAGAAACAGGTAAAATAACATCAACAAAATTGAATTCAAATCTCCATATGAGACACCTAAGTAATTAAATAATCTCAAAATAGATTTCACAGTATGTACATTCACAGTCCTGAATTCTCAAAAGAAATTTTGCATTGAAGCTCTGAACACTGGCACTTAATTTTATGTTTCAGTGTGGTGAAGTGTAACTTAACAATGGTTGTTCATATCATTAAGAATAAAACTATATGAGCCGGAGGAGATTTTGCGGTTCAAATATTAAAGGCAGCTTGCTTCACAGTCATCAGCTTTCTGCACTACAGAGCTCTTTCATATTTACTTTTGATATTTACTTCCTTCAGATATTTTAGTTGCACGGACCATCAGTTTTTGACCACATTAAGTAAACTGTTCATTTCTTAGAAGAACAAGTAACTATTCCTCTTAATTTTTTGACATTTGAAAAATTTAACTGAATATTTAAAAGTAGTGTGAACTGAAAGGTTATCCAGTTGAAGTTATTTTATTATGCTTTAAAGCCCACTTGTCATATTAATTGTTTTGTTTCATATGAGAACAAAACATTTACAAATTTTTCTGCTTTGTTAAAAAGTGAATGGAAAAATAAACTAAAAATCTGTATCTCCTGTTAAGATATTTTTTCTTACCTTGTTTCTATAACAGTATAGTTGTCAAAATAAATTACATCTCAAAGTCTTTCACTTCTCAGCATAGGATTTTTTCCCCTCTTTGCTCTCTACACAAAAGCGAAAATGGAATAACACACTTTAATGAACTCTATTTTAAATGACTGCCTTAGGCAAAATGCAATTGAAGTACAAAGAATAAAATGAAACCTTAATACATGTCACTAATCAAAAATGTACAAATGGATTCTGATTTTTTGACAAGAGCTGGTAAAAACAGCCTATTGCCTCAGGAAGATAGCATTCTAACCTAAATTATTATAGATAATTCTAGTGTCATCACAGCATGAGTATTTTAGATCACGTGCATTTTCCTTCTGAAGTCTACAGCCTCAGTTCAGAAAAGGGTTATGTTATCGCATTCTATTGGAACCCTTACCTGTGTCTCCTCGTCTCCTTCCCAACCCTTACCTTCCCCTCCCCACCCTCCCCCAATACCCCTCACCTAACCCATCCATGGGATTACTACAGAAAAAAAGTGGAAACGTCATACTCAAGTATACTTGCACACGCTACATGATCTAAAATCACTTTTGCCCACTGAGGGTATTGCAGTTTGTTGTCCTCTCTTTCATGGGAGAACATTTCAGTTTGTTTAAAGAAGCCCCAGAGAATAAATAAGAGAAAGCTACTCATGACTTATCTAATAGTAAAGCTAGAACAGACTAGCATTTCTTTTGTAATTCAGCACTACCAAAATTACACACTTTTCTGAATTAGCTTCTACCTACTGAACAGGTAAGTAACAATTCCCCAATATCCATTAGATCTTCATATTAGGATTGTAAGTGAGAAAATACTATTTAATTACTAAATATTTTGAGTTCTGTGTTGTCCATATGGAAAGCTGAGATATAGAACTACATAAATATTTCATAATTTATCTTATTCACCTGTGAGAAATAGTAAAATTGTTGATTTTTTCCTTTCATGGTAGCATGCATTATGTTTACTATATTATTAAAACGAAAAATTATTGACATTTCTTTAGCTAAATGAAAGATAAATTAACCACTAACTGACATTCTTTTCCATAATATCTTGAATTCCAAACTCATTTATACTGTTATGTTTAAAAGATATTCAGTAGCTCACATTACTTATTTTTCATATTTCAAATGAGTCCATCAGTGACCATATAAGAAATTCAAACTTTTCTTTTTAAAAGAAGAATCTTATTTCTCTAACATCACCTAATTATCTGTGCATGTAATCAGTTGACTAATTCACTATTAAAAATAGAGAGTTAATGTTGCTTTTACTAAATGAGATGTTGGCCCAGTCTGTTAACCTCTCCTTTGTGAAAAGGGAGCAGAGATCACAGAATCATAGAATCATAGAACCACAAGGTTGGAAAGGACCTACAAGATCATCTAGTCCAACTGTCATCCCATTAGTGTTGCTACTACAGGCCACTAAACCATATCTTGTAACTCCTCATCCAAATGTCTCTTGAACACTGCCAGGGATGGCAACTCCACCACCTCCTTAGGCAGGTCATTCCAGCACCTGACCACTCTCTGAGAGAAAAAGTTTTTTCTTATCAAGCCCCTCCTCATCACAACATCCAAGAAGTTGTAGAGTGTAATGAGGTCTCCCCAGAGCCTCCTCTTCTCCAGGCTAAAAAATTCCATCTCCCTGAGCCACTCCTCCTAAGACTTGTGCTCCAGACCCCTCATCAGTTTCGGTGCCCTTCTCTGGACACACCCCAAGGCCTCAATGTCTTTCTTGTAGTAAGGAGTCCAAAGCTGAACACGATACTCGAGATGTGGCCTCACCAGGGCTAAGTACAGGGGAATGATTACCACTCTGCTCCTGCTGGCCACACTATTTCTTATACAGGCTAGGATGCCATTGGCTTTCTAGCCACCAGGGCACACTGTCAGCTCATGTTCAGCCAAGCATCGGCCAACACCCCCAGGTCCCTTTACTCTTCACAGTCATCCAGACACTCAGCTCCAAGCCTATAGCACAGCATGGTGTTATTGTGGCCGAAGTGCAGGACTCGGCACTTGGCCTTGTTGAACCTCATCCCATTCACCTAAGCCCAGCTATCCAGCCTATCCAGATCCCTCTGAAAGGCCTCCCTACCCTTGGACAGATTGACACCACCTCCCAACTTGGTGTCATCTGCAAACTTATTGAGGGTACAATCAATCCCCTCATCTAGGTCATCAGTGAAGGTATTAAACAAGACAGGCCCTAGTACCAACCCCTGGGGGACACCACTTTTAATGGGTCAATAGCTAGACTTAACTCCATTAACCAATACCCGCTGGGCACAACCCCCTAGTAAGTTCTTTACCAAAAGAAGATTATACCTGTCCAGCCAGTTTCCCTAGGAGAAACAGTGAGAGACCGTGTCAAAGCCTTTGCTGAAGTCTAGGACAGTACATCAATGGCCTTTCCCTCATCTACCAGTCTGGTCACCCAGTTGTAGAAGTATCATAGTTTTATATACATGTACATATGTATATATATTAACCATGATGTAATAATGTATAATAAGGGGTGGAATGTCATAGTTTTGTGGTGTTGCTGTCAATATTCCACATCATAACATCATGTGCAGTATGGATCATTCATACTCCAGTTCCGTAGAATGGTAGCGTCCCAGGTGCTCAGCTCTCGGAGAAGAACTACATATCCCAGAGAACGCCACGGCCAGAGATAAGTCACGGGAGGAGGACATATATAATCTCTCTCCCAGGCTGGAACTTTCTCTCTCTTGGACTCTCAGGGAGTGGGAAGCATTCCTGCCGTGTCACCTAGACTTCACAGTAGGCCTCTCGGTTTTCAGGGACTCTATCTCTCTCTGTTTTGTTCGATTTATTAGCCTCAATCATTGTATTCTGATATCGTATTTAGTAAAATAAGTTTTCCTCCTTAGATTGCTGCCACTGTTTTATTTTCCCTTCCTTTCCGGGGCCCCGGGAGGGGAGGGAGGGGAGGCCCTATGGGGTGGCTGCCCTGTCACAGATACAGGTAAATCTAGGTAACCCGTGACAAGAAGGAAATGAAGTTGGTCAAGCATGATCTGCCTTTCACGAACCCACGCTGGCTGGGCCTGATCCCCTGGACACTATGCACATGCTGTGTGATCTCAACCAAGGTGATTTGCTCCATAACTTTCCCTGGTACTGAGGTCAGGCTGACAGACCTGTAGTTCCATGGATCCTCCTTACAGCTTTTCCTGTAATCACATCACCAAGTCCTCTGGGACATGTCCAGATATCCAGGAGCACTGGTAGATGGTGGAGAGTGGCTCAGCAATCACCCCTGTCAACTCCCTCAGCACTCAAGGGCGTAGCCCAACTGGTCCCATGGACGTGTGGCAGTCCAGGTGGAGGAGGATCTCTTTAACTGTTTCCACTTGAATCACTGGGGGTGTATTTTGCATTCCATCCCAGACTTTCAGATCAGGGTGTCAAGTGCCCTGAGGATAACTGATCTGCCTATTAAAGGCAGATATAAAGAAGGTGTTGAGGATTTCAGCCTCCCCCCTATCCTCAGCAGTCAGATCACATCATCCTCAGCTACTAGTGTGCATATCTTGTACTTCATCTATTAATTGCAAAATGTGAGTTACACACCTGGAAAGCATGAGTGGCATACCTACAAAGTATGGTTGACATGCTTGCAGGCTGACTGTAATGTTGCAAAATGCTCCTACCTAGAAGGAAATTACTAATGGATGTGATTTTGTAAAACTTTTAAATATGGACCATTATTAATTCTTAAATGAGCTGGTGTAGCAAGACTGTATCATTGCCTATTCAGAGATAATAGCAAATTTACAGCTGAACTCAAAAACAACTTTATTTTTAAGAGTTTTAATTCATTTCTTGTTGTGTTATATTTTACCATCTTAATACTAGTGGGATTGTTTACATCTTCATACTCAAATATATATTCATAATGTGATTTTTTAAATGACATAAACATTGAAAGTAATATGGAAAAAATAACTTACAGAAATAAAATAATGTTCAGAATTTGTGGATTTTTAAGTAAACATTCATATTCTTTTTAAGAACTTGTGTATATTTATATCTATCTTAATCCAAGTAACCAAAAATAATACCCTTGGCTTTTAAAAGTATAAACTTTAACAGAAATCCTTAACATTTAACTGAAAAAATAGGAATAAATTAAAAAAAAAAAAAAAAAAAAAAAAAAAAAAAAAAAAAAAAGGATAAGTCCTGCAGGTTAAAAGGAGCTCAGGATTTAAATGCTGTAAAAATAAGAGCATTGTAGGGCCTTGTTTGGCATGTAAATTATAAATGTAGTTTATGAATAGTTAGATCCTTGGCCCATTTTTTTGCCACGCTTATATGCTATATTTTATGCATATTTCTGTTCATTGTATTATTTTTGAACAAGTAAAATGAAAATATACTGTTGAAGTATAAGAAAGGATTTGCATTTATAAAAGTTCAAGAAATCCCAACAGCATTTTACACCAAATACAAAAATGTAAATACTAACAAGCAACTCAGAATTAGTGCTGAGAATGGTGCTCTTCAAGATCTTTATCAGTGACATAGACTATTGCATTGAGTGCCCTCTCAGCAAGTTTGCAAATGGCACCAAGATGGTGAATACACTAGAGGAAAGGGAAGCCGTCTAGAGGGACCTGGACAGGCTGAAAAAGTGGGTCCATATGAACCTAATGACGTTCAACAAGGACAAGTGCAATGTGGTGCACTTGGGCTGGGGCAATTCCAGGTATTTATACAGACTGGTGAAAGAACTCCTTGAGAGAAGCCCTGTGGAGAAAGACCTGAGGGTCCTGGTGGATGAGAAACAGGACATGAGCCTGCAGCCCACTGCAGGGGTGTTGAAAAAAGGTGATTTTTGAGGTCCATTTCAACTCAAGCCATTTTATATTTCTATGATTCTATGATCTGTAATTACTCTCAAATAAAATAATAATGATAATAATAATGATAATAAAGAAATTTCCATGCAGTACAAAAATAAGCTGATTAATTTTATCAGATACAAACTATTTTTAACTTTTTTTTTTTTTAATGGTGCAAATAGATATCTTAAAAGGAAACATGTTTTTTACAGAGAGAGAAATTTGATCTTGACTATAATTTATCTGAACTATATAATTTATTTTAAATGTAAACAAATAGAAATATAGTGAAGCAATAAAACAAATGGTATTTAGAGAATCAGACTATCCTTAGATGGAAGTGACCCACAAAGATTTTCCGGCCTCCACATAGGGCTAATCTAAATATTGATCCATATACCTGAAAGCTTGAGGCCATTCCCTCAGGTCTTATTGCTGGTCACCATAGAGTTCAGTGACTACTTCTTGTAACAAAGATGTAGGCAGTCATGAGGTTGCCCCTCAGCCTCTAAGGTAAACAAAGGAAGTGACAGTCAGCTGCTCCTGTAGTCTTCTCTTATGGACTTTTCATCACTTATGTAGCACTTCCTTGGATGCTTTTCAATAGTTATATATCTATCTTTCCATTACGTCCAAATTGCACTCAGTACTCCAGGTGAGGCTGCATCAGCAGTGAGACTGGCAGGGCTGTGCCTGATAAATACCAGGATATGTTTGGCTGTTGTGACTACCAGGACACACTGTCGATGACTCATATTCAACTTGCTGTGAATCAGAACCCACACATCGTTTTCCACAGGGCTGTTCTCCAGCCTTTTGTACCCCAATCTACACATATATCCAGGGCTGCCTTAGGTGCATAATCTGTCACTTGTTTTTGCTAAACTTCAAGTGATTTGTGATTGTCCTGCCCTCCAATTTGTCAAGATCTCTCTCTGTAAGACTTCTCTACTCTTGAAGGAGTCAACAGCTCCTTCTGCTTTAGTATTATCTGCAAACTTAGTAAGCACTTTAGTCATACATTCAGAACATTTTTATGAAAATTGTTGAAGAGAACTGGCCCCTAAAATAGTTCTGGAGAATCCTACTAGTGACTGGATGCCAGTCTTATGTAGCTCCATTTACTGTAAAGCTTATATTTTATATTTTCTATTAAACTATATTTATAGATTTAATGTCTGAATGTATATATGTATCTGGTATTTATATATGTTCCTGCCCTGCAAGAGGGTTGGAACTAGCTGATCTTAAAGGTCCCCTCGAACCCAAAACATTCCATGATTCTCTGATTATGTCAATGGGCAGTAGATAGAGTCTTTTTTCTCCAAGTCTATTTTACTCATGGCATTAACTTAACTGACGTCCTTGTCTTAATCTTGAACCACAAACCTTCTTGTCTTGCTCTTTATGTTGTCTCCCTTTTTCTCCTGAAGAAGAGGAATGAGACAGTATCTAGGTGAGTGTGCTTTGCTCCTGGACAGAGTCAGTCTACCTTTTCAGTACATAAAATCAGTGACAAGACATAACATCGTAGCAAAGCATAGTGAGAAAATGACATTCAACTTTGAAAGTATTTTTAAATGTGAATTTTAACACAAATAAACTTTATTATTCAAGAGTTAATCAAAACAGTTTCAAAGTCATAATGTTCTCCATTATGAATGTATGTGGAGATGTCTCTCTTTTAGCAGAAGTCTCTCTCTTATTTGAGTTGAATTGGAGACATTTTGTAAGATTTATCTCAAGGTTTTCTTAAAGGGCAAAATTCTATTTCTGGAGGCAGTGTTCTGGGAAATAGTTTGGGCAATGAAAAACTAAAAGACTATTAAAAACAAAAGCCAGCCTCACGCTCTTACCTATTTTTTACATCATTTTTTCTTAAATTTCCAGGAAAGCACTGCTGATTGATTGCTTACACATGTTTTGAATTTTCATTTGTATTCTCAACTGGACACAAGTAATTTCTTTGACTACAGCTACAAATCAATTTACTTTTAAAAACTCTTTTCATTAACCATTAAGAAATAAATTTTAAAATATTCACCTTATAACATTTGGTCATCCCAAAATAATTATTAATTTGGCTTCAACTTTTACTTTTTAAACCAAAAGGAAATTAATGAAGATTACAAAGATGTGATTTAAGAGTATTATATACACACATAAGTGCATGTAGTGACATATGTCATGTAGTGACAGGACAAAGGGAAATAGAATTAAACTGAAAGAGAGTGGGTTTAGACTAGATATTAGGAAGAAATACTTCACTATGAGGATGGTGAGGCACTGGAACAGGTTGCCCACTTAGGTTATGAATGTTGGCTCCCTGGAATCTTTCAAGGCCAGGCTGGATGGGGTTTTGAGCAACCTGGCCTAGAGGGAGGTGTCCTTGACTGTAGAAGGGGGTTTGAAACTAGATGATGTTAAAAGTTCCTTACAACCAGAACCATTCTATGATTCTATGATTCTATAACGAATTTGAGTAGGTTCATAATTCCTAAACTGATTAAGAAGGTAGAAGCTGGACTTGAATGTTCAACAAATGAATGTTTGACTTTAAAAGATACTTGGAAAATACAAGGAATTTTTGGGGTAGAATTTGGGTTAGAATTTGTGTTACTATCATTTTTAATTCACCTAATGATTGATATTTTTATTATCAGGAAAATGAAGCAGTCAAAATTTTGCAAAGTAAGTATATTATGAAAAAGAAATATGGGAGTCCTAGATTTCTATTTTTTATATTTTTTGCATATTGATTTCATTTCCTTTATATCTGACTAAACAACTCCTATAACTTCTTGTATAAAAGAAAACTGTTTTGCAATTTTTTCTTCACTTGAGGTCAAAATAGCAAGAATAGAATAGTATAGATCTACATCGAGTCCGACTGTTTGACCTCTTCAGGGACAACCAAAAGTTAAATCATGTTAACAAGGGCATTATCCAAATGCCTCTTGAACACTGACAGGCATGGGGCATCAATCACCTCTCTAGGAAGCCTATTCCAGTGTTTGACCACCTGCATTCATAAAAATCTACACCAGTGGAGGTGACCCACTGTCGAGGTCACCACTTCTGAAACTCATCAGCTCCCTGCGCTAACATCCACTGCTTGGTCTACGGTCTACATAAATATTCAGCAAGCACTGATGAATGTGAGTGCAACTCATTCTGAAAACTAGAATTCAACAATGCTTCTCTGGTGTCTGCAGGGTTGTTTATCACTTACATATTTATTTATTTTTAATCCTATCCCTCACTCCCAGACAGCTTTTTTACCCCGTTCTTAACTGAATTTTCGGGGAAGTACCACCAGCTTGGCTGACATGCTCAACTATGTCCTGCAGTGGCCCCATTGGTACTGACTGCAACTGGCGTGGATCTGGTCTCTTCTCACACAAGTAACTCCTGTGGCTTTCCTACTGCCAACTCTTTGATATCTACATCCAGTACAGTAAAAGATTCAGAGTCCTTTGGATGAGGGAAAATTAAGAGACATGAAAGAGAAAGCCAAGACTAATAAAAACAACAACAATAACAAATCCAATATACTATATAGCAGTAACCTCAAAATTGTTATTCACTTACTGATACTGCCTGCCTACCTTCCTTCTCACCTGACGCTGTTTTCACTAATTAAGTGTCTTCTGGATCCTAAAGTAGATGACACCAGTCTTCTTTAATCTTAAAGATGGTGAGAAGTTATGGTAAATCATTCATACTTCCATACTTCATTGCTAGTTGTGAGACTACACACTCACACATATATGTATTTGTTATGACCGTCTGCTTTCTGGATTATCAAGTTTGAAAATTACGAAAATGTGTCTTCCAGCCTCCACTGACAGAAAGGGAATAGAACATTTTCTTACACTGTGATTGCCATTTAGCCTTAGACATAAAATGATGGAAGGAACTCTCAGTTTCAGCTGTAGCTCACAAAAACAAGTTTAAACAACCTAGAACAAGCTCAGATCAAGACAAACCCTCACCTGTCTTTAGACCCTACCCTACCCACACAAGCCTTCAATTTTTTTCCAAAAATGCCAAATTGTGTATAATAATACTTTGTCTGTGCAAATACCAATGAAAATGCTCTGCTGAGAAATGAATCTAACTTTCAATAACTTAAAAGATCTCACTCACTCACAGAAATACTTTATGCATTTATAAACAAATGGAGGGGTTGGAAATATGGCTGTGCTTTACAGATCACGTGTTTTGGAAAATTCACCTAGAAGTCAAATATTTATCTCCTAGTCTACTAAGACTGGATAACGGATGGAAGAGATTATATTTCTTAGCATTCTGAAGCATTTTGAGATCTGATCTATTTGTCATGTACTACAGTTTCTGCATATTACCCTGCTTGACATTGTGCCTGATACTACTTGTACATCATGAAACTTTAGATCATGGAATTCATAAGGAGCTACAATGTGATATGAGGGATGTAACTCTCATATCATCAACAACAACAAAAACACAGAGTATTGAGCACAGGAGGTAGAAGGTAGAGGGTAAGAAACAGTCATCACAGTAAAACAAAATAAAGAGGACTCAAAAGACTCAGACCTGGCCAGTACTCTATGACTTCTCTGAATGTATATTAAAGACCATTTTAATTAACGGAATAACAGACTGCTCTGCTTAAAGGTCTTTGATTTTTGTTTGGTTGTTGCTATTGCTGTTGTTGTTGCTCCTATTTTTCTTATTTGTTTTTACAAAACTCCCACATTGGTAACTCCCTTATGAAGGAAAGGATGGCTATGTAGGAAGCAAATTGAATAATTCAGGCTATTCTACCAAATATATTTTTGATACAGAGGAAATATAAATAAAGAGGAATCAAATATCATGTGTAAAATAGCCAGTAGCTAAATAGAAACCTTGTTATTGCTGTACCCAACACATAAGAAATCACGTTCATGGACAACCTGAAGGATTAAATCAGATTCCCTAATTAATCTTCTATTGGCAAGGGTTTATAAGCCAAAGAGAAAATAAGAAAGCCTTCAAGCTTTGAGGGCTTTCCTACAATATACTGTTTATAAAGCAAATCAGAAAAAAATATATATATACAGTCCCTGTTTATCTAAGCTACACTTTCCTTTTTTAATATTTTGTTCTAATTTTTTGAATTGGGCTATCGATTCTGAGATTTTGCACTTACAGTAGCTTATGTTGTTCAATGGACAAGTTTTGT